>NC_056731.1:1479557907-1479857907 GCF_019279795.1 Protopterus annectens | reverse complement strand
TAACACAAATATTTACTTGTGAGCATCACAGTCCAATACATCTTCAAAAGCAATAAATAAAGTAAATACAGTACTTGGTACTTGTAGTACTGCATGCTCATACAGGCATGTCCACTAGTCAGCTACTGGTTTTTACTAATGTCAGCTTTGTGTATGTGGCCATCCTGGGGGAATGTAATCCCTATGCCATGTACGCTGCCAAACCCACCTAATACTACACCCCACAAATTGTCTGGGATGCAGCTACGGAGGTAAGCTGGAACGCAGTCCAGTATACAGCCATGACTGGACTGGACAGTCATGAGTTGTAGGTTAACACATGGATCTCATCACCACACTCAACACATACCCTTACCAGAACACAGTAATGCATTCACAGAGACTTCAAAGTATTGGGCCAAGCAAGAGACCTCCCAAACTGGAATAGACAGACAACAAAGTACACAAACTGTATGACATAGTTTGCCAAATTGTGCCACTCCTCAGAACACGTGGCCAGAAACATGCCCAACAGTACTCATTTTTGAATGCAAACTCTAGCACTATGTTACACACGAAGCTATACGAGGGCAAACATACTGTCAGCTGCCTGTCTGCCATGATTAGCCACATACCCATACACTCAGACCACCTTTTGAACTATACACATGGCTTTGGCATATTCCATGTGGTTGTGCAGGACCTGTGGTGCAGTAGCCTGGACTGCATGGAAATACACATGTAGGAACTGTCAGGTCTTGTAGCCCATGCAGGTATGTCCCAAAGCTTGGGTAGCATTCTACCATTGGCCAGAATGATACTGGAGTACAGGGACAAAAGGATTGTATTCCACAATTTTCTAATGTACTAGTGTAATTTAAAGGGTATCCAGTATCTTTCTGCCTGGGATAACATGGTTGACAGACCATGATGCTTTGCCAGACAGGTCCTGCACCTGTCACCCCTGGGGATCTGGATACTGGCTATGGCACATGCTTCCCCTATAGCGCCTTCATCATGCAAGGTTCAAGTGAAAGTCCACTGCTGTAACAGGGACAGCCAAGCAATAAACTGCAGGTCTTGCTACTCAATGATACATTTCAGAAACTCAGTATGGACTTACTTATGTCAATCCTTAACATGGAAAACATATCTGTGTAGTGACTGAGATATGGTCCAATGATCCAGAGAGCACCCCTGCATAACCATGTTATAACACATACCTCACCTCTTGGCCATTATCCTTTATTGGAATACACGGGTCACAGGTGTGTCCATATTCCTGAAGGATATGTATACCCCCACGCTAGTTGCACTTGCATAACCTCAGATGCATTATGCTGAGCAACTACCTTTGTGCCAAAGTGAAATCCAAATTGCGCCTTGCGACAAATCACCCACCATGCCTCAGAATTCACAACTGACATATTGTGCTGTAATGGGGAATATTAGGTTTGAGACAGAAAACCATAACAATGGCTACTCTCAACTATCCCATTATGAACTGGGAAGACTCCTCGTGTACCAACACCTGTGCTCAATGCATGTTGGATTTCATTAACGCCAATGACCTGGATCACCATAGTCACACAAACAGGGCTAACAGTATACTACACATAGTCAGTCTCCAAAGCCAATGTTATGCTTCTTAAGAGTGAAGTGGTGACTGTCATGGCACCCATGCAGATGGACAATGCATGTGCAAATGCTTAACCCTACACAAATGCACTTTAAGCACTCACATAAGTGCAGTGATTGTGCTATTGAAACAGAACCAAGATTCAACCAAACACAAACAGGAAGGCAAACTGGTGGTACCCTGCCTTAAAATGTACCACAGAAGGTAGAAACTGTTGCAAGAGTGAACACACGTGAGTGGAGGTGATCCCTGGTCAGCCTCAGTAAGATGCAGATACACCATATAAAACCATACAAAGCTACTGTGAAACTAATCAGCTACATATTATGAGGCCAACCACAGAGCATTCTATAGCTGTGTCATGAATCGTAATGGCAACAACAAGACCTGCTGTGCTTCACAGCACTATGGCATGAGAAGTACTGCACCTACAGAAATAGCACTTGTTCATCCAGATAGGGTCTTGGATAACCTACACCCACTCTCACCCCCCCCCCCCAACAGGTACACATATTTATATATTTATGTACACTACAGAGTCCCTGTAATAACAACTATGCATGCACAAGCTGCAATCTCTAAAGCCATACATACAGCTTGCATGGGATCTGTCAACATCCCAGGGTGTATTTTACACAAATGTCAGAACAATTTGCTCTCCACATACACATCTTGTTCAATCATAGCTTCATGTCAGACTGTGTACACACTGAATGGTGCACAGCAACAGTTATCACACCCCACAAATGGGGTGACACCACTGATAATGGGAAATAGTGCACTACTACCCTGCTGAGTCTGGTCTGTAAGGCCATGCACCTTGATCAACTTATTTGATGTAGTCAGGACAGATGTAGATGACAGTAAGGTTGATTCACACAGCATTTCTTGACCTTGCCAGGTCTTAGGACACCATCACCCATACTGTGTTCCAGCTACACTCAGTAAACTAGGTGTATATTCCTATGTCACAGGATTGGTTGGCAACTGGACCACTGGCAGAACCAACACTACAGAATGTGACTGACTAATACACGCACATCAAACCAATGCCAGCTACAGTAATACAGTGTTCATTACTGGTACTCCCCCTCTTTGTTATCTATACCACACAGACTAACACAGAAGGCATCTGCCTGTTGAAGTTTTCAAATGACTATGAACTAGGAGCAATAGTTGACTCAATGAGTGCTGCAGTCAACATACAGAAGGGCCTTTGTGGGTCAGATGTGTGGTGTGTGATGTATGGCCACAATCTCACAGCTAAGTACTGCATTGTCATCCCCTATGTTAACAACCCTGTACCCATGAACTACCACCTAGGCAGCGGTCAACATAATGGAAACTGTGTGTGTGTATGGGATGCAGTTGAACAGTAGTCTTTCCTTTGATAGTCACCTCACCACACCAGTCAGGTAGTCATAAGTGGCACCCCTAATCATGACAGGGTGCCATCCATGAATATAGAGATCATTGTTCAGCCATACTCAATATTCATGTGACCCATAATAGATCATATATTTCCTTTAAGGGTTATTGGCCATGTTCAGATGGCCTACACCAGCCTTTCAAAACCCTAGCTCCACTATGTAGCATGATGCCTACCCTGAATAAAGCCATGTCCAACCCAGAGATGTTGGACATGCTACACTTACACATTCTAATTTCAAATAAACACATACTTCATGGGCATCCACCTTTCTAGTACAAAGATCATAACATGCCTGACAGATCCCTGTCCCATGCACTTTACATACTCCTGCCATACTATGCATCTCTGTCAGGCAAAACTGCACATTGCCCCTCTTCCAGACATGGTGTGATGACCACATGGCAAATATATCAGTAACCCTGTGGATCAGTTCTGTGGCACTGCTTGAACTGGCCACTGAAAGTTACCTGTCTGTTGGCTACAACTAGGTAACTTTTTAGGCTAGGCTCACAAATGGCCCAGGGCATATAGCCTACTAGTTCACTATGACTATACATGCTATAGTTGATATCCAACCCTGCAAGTACCATCAAGCTAGCCATTGTCCCATGTATTTCACATGTGCAACACGGGTAATGCATGGCAAGATGCTATACTGCTGTACAGTGCTATGTAGATGTATATGGCAAAACACATACATGTAAAACTTTCCGTGAGCAAGTCTGAAGGGTCACAGGTCATGTCCCTTAAGGCTGTGTATGACTATATATGTGACATATACACAGCATTAAGGTCTCTTGCATTAATGTGAACACATCCAGGCATGTGCTGATAGGTAAAGACACCAGTACAGGCAAACAGACATGCCCGCATCAAGACAACATCCATATGGAGTATGAGCAATGTCATCACTTGACACACACATATATGGTGATAACATCAAATCACCAGTAAGTGTCAAATGTGTGTGAGTTAAACATGTCAGTGGTGTTAATGTCATGCAGATTTGCAAAGACTTATTTGTAATCATAATAAATGTGATATACATGTATGTGCAGCTGTACTTCTGTACGTCTCTCTGAGTTACTGTGACCTGTCTCCATCATTATGTCTTCCAGATGTGCCACGTGCCAGGCTGCCACCATACACCTGCATGGAGGATGAGGTCCTCATTTCATACCTCCTTGACAATCATGAAACACTCTTCAGCCATGTGCCACAGGATGCACAGCACCGGGATGCCCAGTGGGTGGAAATTCACAGGAGGGTAAATGATGTTGGCGGCCACAATCACACCTATCAGCAGGTGCGCAGACACTGCACTGACCTCATTAGACAGGCAAAACAGCGTGCAACCACAATCACCAGGAAACAAGCTGCAACAGGTGGGGGGGGCACTCACCCAGCCCCTACTCACATGTACTGAGGAGCTACTAGCCAACCTGGGACACCTGCAGAACCCCATCCACAAGTTCTAACTGGTATTGTGGAGGTGGGTGTCTCACAACTACTGAGCCAGGAGTTGCCTGGTAAGGCACTACTGCACATATAACACAGCTATATTTAATATAGTCCCATGTGTTACTGTACAATATTTAATGTAACATCATAAGCAAGGCATGTATGCGCACATGCCACATACTATAGTTTGCTACTCTATGTAAGCACAGATGTGCATACTCCATAGTATAGTCTATTCTACTTGCTTATGTGCTAACACACACATTGCACCCTGTAGCTATCACACAGGTGTGGATAATGATCTTACTGCTGTGACACTCCTATTTAGGTACCTCTGGCATTTCGCAGCGAGAGCATCCTGTTGCTGGTGAGAATGTTATTATTTATCAGGCTTGATAATGCACAGCTCATATTAATTGCATGCTATCTGCCATGTGGCCATTTAACACACATACACATAATGTATGATGGGCCTGTTAATATATACAGGTCAGACCTGCAATGCATCACAGTGGTAACACATGTGGAATAATTGAAGACTATATGAAACATCTGCACTAAACCTTACAAACTGTCATTGCCAGATGTGTGGACAGCTGTAAATACAATGGTGGAGGTGTGGTTCACTATAGGGACATGTACTACAGATCAGTATAACACATGTGGGGAATATAAACAGTACTATACAGAGAGCATATGTGTGCACACACTCTAAATGTTTTGGAGCTGGAGTATGACCAGCCCACAGGATTCACCCTTGTGGATTATACCCTTGCTATGAATGTCACACAATGTCATGTACTATCTGACATGTCCATGACATTTTGTGTGCTGACTGCAACACTGGTTAACTGTCCTGCAAAACATATCTCACAACCCAAACATACCACCCTTTGTCTGCATAACCCTGTCCTCAGTGGAGCATATGCCATCTACGGGTGTATGTCATATGGGACAACACTGACATATGAAATAGATGCCCATCACAACCATTAGACAAAACATGTTTACACATGGCCAAGGAGGATGGCCAGAGACATGAAGCAACACACACAGTTGTACATTGGCTCGACACAATACAACTATGGCCTTTGTGTAATGGTGATATTGCAGATGTGACACACTAAACATCATACAGGCCTGTGCACAGCCTGTGTAGGCATGACATCAAACCAGCACATAACATGTCTTGAACATCTTGAGTGTATCACAACATGAATGCTTTCACCTATACAGTATCCAAATACATACATGTGTTGGACAACTTACACATACAACCACATCAGGTCACAGATACAGTACATTCGCCTTTCTGGTGTCAGACATCACTGTCATGGTTGCTCCTCATGTGTGTGAGGTACACAGATGGCATGTGGGACATGGAGTACTGCTAAGTTAGCCATGTCTGGGCATAGTTGCTAGGCATCAGCAATATGGTTGCAGATGTGCAGGGGTGTCATCTGTATACCCTTCATTGACCTGTGTCACACATTCCACATTAGGGTTTAGTGTGTATACACCTCAGTGACGTGGGTCACATTCCACATTAGATATGTATAGTATCTGAACACAGTCATTGCTATGAATTGTGTCTGTAACTCACACTATATAGCAATAGTGAAGCCACATGATGCCCTACAATGCCTATGCACATCAGCTCAATGTGCAGTATGTCACTGTATATCTGTAGGGCGGACTGACAACATTGCATCAGCTGAAGGTCCATGTTAGTATAACACATCCCTGCATTGGGACACCATTACCTCACTGTATATTTGAATGGACACCATTGTGTTAAACATGTATGCATCCCATTCAACATTTCAGCAGAAGACATGTCATACTACATGTGACTGGCAAGGTCATATGTTGCACATCAGGCTGGTGTACTGTTAATCTGTGCTGGTCTGTGGCACCATTGCAAAGTAGGGACAGCCATGTCAAACATGTGTGTACATCCACATGCACATTGTCTGTAGACTCAGCTCAGGGATAAGCAGAATAATGTTGAACAGACATGTACTGCTTTGGGGGAGATATGCAAGCTAGGGCTCAGGCAAACATAGAATTCACTCAACATACCCTTCTGCTTATGTCCTCCTCACACATTGGGGCAGTGGCCAACACAATCATCAGTGGCAGATGTACACAGGTCAGCGATGTTCTGTTAAAATGTAGGGTATGTTGCACAAAACATGGCAGTGCAGTGCAACAGTGCATAGCACATGCATTGTGTTGCAGGTTTGGGGCATAACCTACTAACACAAATGGTGTAACACATGGATGTATGCTAACTACTTCTATAATTGTGTAAGGTGCATTCCTTCTGCTATAACACATACATGCTGTTGTGTGCAACTCAGGGATGTATGATAACTACCACTATAACTGTCTAAGCTAAATGCCTTCTGCCGTATCACATGCATGTTGCATGCCATTGGGTGCCATATCATGTGTCTGCCTGTGTCTGTCTGTCTGTGTCTGTCTGTCTGTCTGTGTCTGTGTCTGTCTGTGTGAGTCTGTGTCTGTCTGTGTGTGTCTGTGTATGTGTGTCTGTGTACCTGTCTGTCTGTGTGTGTCTATCTGTGTGTATCTGTCTGTTTGTGTCTGTACTGTGATGTATAACATGTAATGTACAGTTCTTGTCTGCCCCTCACAGGTGTTGCTGTAGGTGCGTTGACCTCCTGCGGTCCACCTGATGTTAGTGTCCCTGCAGACTCTAGCAGTGATGATGAAAGTATGATTGAGGCACAGGCAGGGTTGCCAGGGGCTGAATCTGTGCCATTGGTTGCCATTCCACCTGTATCCCCCTCATCCCTGCACACAGTTCTCATGCCTACACATACCCCATCAGCAGTGGCCATAGTGAAAGAACAGTTGGCGGGTGGTAGCATGGAACAGGAATGTGTGGAGACTATGGAAGGTGTGCCTGCACACCATGATCCCAGCCAACTGACTGGTGATGTCCCAAACAGGCATGTGACCAGGGCTGCTCGTAGGAGGACTTCTGGCCAACATGCCCCTGCAAGACACAGCACATCAGCTGGTGTCACCAGATGCATATTTCAGGCTGTAATAGAGGCACAGGCATGTGTTGAATGGCATAACAGAGAAGGTCTGAGGCTTCAGAGGGCTGCTGTCCATTCTTTAACTGACAACATCCAGGCAATTGCAAATGCTCACCATCATCTTGAAGATGTTTTGGATAGACAATTGGGTGACATGGTGGGAGCCCTTGACCATGGCATGTCAATCCTTGAGCGTGAAATGTCTGTGCTAGAACAACTGGCGGGAGTGAGGCACTGAGCACATTGATGTAGGCCAGCTACATCACCTGTTGAAGGTCTATGTGAACATGCTACTTCTCATGTCCACTCCCATAGTGGCTGTAGCAGCAGCAGTGCAGCTGGTGTTGTGCTGTCCACACCAGGACAAAGCAGGCCATGTACACATGGTCCTGGATGGTCCCAACAGGGACACAGTTCCAGTGGACATGTGTCATTAGACAGTACCCAATCTGGACCTCTGCCTGGTAGTGGCAGTGCAACCCCTGGCAGGCACAGGTGACATGGCCATGGCCAGACACCATGAACTGTAAAACCTGCCCTGTACAGTCTGCAGCTGTCAATAATACCCCTGCCTAGGCCAGCCACATGCCAGACCTGTGTGCATACATACACACACACACACCATAAACAAATGTAGGGCACCTCAACACACACACGCATAACATCCACACATGCCCAATGAGATAAAAGGCCCTAAACCACACACATGATGTCATCCAATGGTGCAGCCTAGGCCCCTCACAAACATTAACACCCTGTGCATATGATGATGCCTGTGCCGCATCCCTGTTATCCACACCATCGGTGCAGGGACATGCTCATATGGTCTGATGCACAGGGTGAACATACTAGGAAGACAATTGTAGATTACCATTGTTGAGTAGTGTTGACAGGCAGCAGACATACCATGTACTACAGTTTTAGAATGCATTTTGTACTTTTGACAGTATGTATCATGTGTAACAACAGTAACTGCATGTTGATCTTGATGTTCTGCCTTCCTCTTTCAGATGTAATTGCATGTGCCGGGAGGTGTCAGTGTTTGCTGTTAGTGTCCCATATGTAAATGTAGACTACTCACAGGTCTGTATGACAATACCTGCATGCATTTTGTAGCTTCCACATCACAGTTATAATCTCCCAAGTTTCAAACATGTTTACTGATCTAATGATCCAAGAGCATGAAAGCTGTGTAATAAGATACTGTGGCCAGAGCCGTCACATCCATAGTGGGTGACATCACAGGTATAGTTACCTGGAGCAGGGAGGAGGTAAAAGAGTGGTTTAGCAGATGACAAGGGTAAAGGCCAGTGGAAAATGTGGTTTCTCATTGGGAAGCAGTAATACCTGCTCTCATGACAGGATGCAAACATACATGAACACTCAGGGATTCACAGACACACACACTCAGAGATTCATAGACACAGTACCACACACTCAGACACACACAGTTGCCAGTGTTTGGATGAGAACCCCTGCCTTTGTGCAAATCATCATTATAGTACTATGCAATTACAAGACGTGCCACAGAGATTACACATGTATAGGTAGTCAGAATGGCTTAAGATCGAGGACATCAACAGGGATACTAGATTGCAGTGAGTGTATGTGAGGAGGGGGGTTCATCAGTAAGCTATGGAAAAACAAGCCTCGCCCCAGGGCTTACACATTTACAAGTGGTTAGAATGCCCTTCTAAGATTGATGACATCAACAGGGATACTAGATTGCATGGAGTGGATGGGGGGAAAGGGTCTTATCATTTCACTATGGTAAATTACAGCCTCACTCAAGGGACCAGACAGCCATAAACACACACACACACACACACACACACACACACACACACACACACACACACACACACACACACACACACACACACACACACACACACACACACACACACACACACACACACACACACACACACACAAAGATATTTACCTATGTCACACACATACAGACACTTGACATGTGTGAGATTCGAACCCCTGCCTATGTCTTGCTTTCTACACTTCACTCAGTACAGATGTCTACAACAGTGTACAGGAGAGTGAAAAACATTTGGGATGTATTCCCCACCATACATAACATATATGGACACACACACACCCACACGTGCCAGTACTGTGAACAAACACTTGCCTATCTCATGATAGGTATTACAGAGTTACAACACTATCACATGTGCTACGAAGTGTACTGACTCTTTCTTTGCCAACTGCACTGATATATGTACAATATATGCACAGGGGAGGTGTTACTGTTACAGGTGTCAAGAGGTTTGCCTTCAGTGTCAACCTTACTGCATTCTGCGTTGTGTGTTTTCCCCTTCAATTAACAAAACCATAGCTTAGCAGTTACACAGGTTAGTGTAGTAATGGTTGTAACGTGTAAGCTGTCCTCAGTAATCATTCATCTGCAAAGTAGCCCCACCACTTAGTAGTTATGTCCAAACATCTGTCCATAACTAAAGTACAGCTTACTGTACATTGAGCATATCACCATATACACTTGGCAATGTTGAGGCTGCATTGCAACTGCATGATGTACTAAGACAACAGTCATCTTCAAACATCAGACACTGCACACGCATGGAATTTAAACACACATCAATACAGGTACACTTATGCAGTCTCCATCAGTAAGTGGACTAGCAGGTCAAGAGGATACATTCCACACCTGCCCCACACCATGTGTGATATCTAGCTGAGCATTACACCATAATGGATGCTGTATTCATGTACTGGTAGGACACACAACCACCTTCACTGAGTAGCTAAGTGTACATTTATGTCAACAGCACATATCAGCAAGACACACACACACAGCAATATTCCATGTCATGATCTCACAAACTGTTAG
Organism: Protopterus annectens; assembly: GCF_019279795.1. NCBI lineage: Eukaryota > Metazoa > Chordata > Ceratodontiformes > Protopteridae > Protopterus > Protopterus annectens. Next base: position 1,479,847,462 of record NC_056731.1, on the reverse strand, counting down.
TTGACAGTTCCACCGTGAAGCTAGGGCACTGTAATGGTCAACAGTGAGCACATCATATTTGCCACATTTACATCATATTTGCCACACATACACCTCATGATTACTGGAATAGTGCCAGCAATGTGCTCTGTTTGAGCTAGGCATTACACTTGTTCAAGCATGTGTGAGGTCTGTGGCTTATAAACATCTCACCCAGCACATTCTGGCTATTGTGGTAATAAGGTTAATGTCCAGACAGCACACAGCATGCATGGCTTGCAATTGTTGACATGGGGCATATGTAGGAGCTGAGGGTAAAACATGGCTGTACATGTCATTGACATATCACCTGTAACTACTCAGGAACATGCAGCGCATAGCTATATTTACCTGAGTCTGTCAATACAGGCCATGTGTGTAGGTCATACGATCCTGTTATTTGGGTATGTTTGTATATTTGGTGGACATGTCTAATGACATACATGCCACATTAATTGTTGTATGATATGATAGGTGCCATGGGTGACCAGTAGAGAGGGAATATTATCTCTGTCAGCATAGATATCAAACCTTCTGTACTGTTAGCATTCAGCAGCCATGGACCTATCTTCCATGTGCATTTGTGTAATGAATGTAGCCACCTGTATGTACAAAGGACAATAACAACTATGGTATTTTTATGTATGGTGTAGGAGTGTGGGATGTACATATCCAGGGCAGGTACATCTAGGTCATATCCAGCCATGAGGGTTTGTTTACTGGTGTACAGCAACAGTCAACTGTGTTAATGCTGACAACATTGGAGGGACCCTGGTATGTGTACAACTGACCTGGTTACAAACAGTGGTATTATTGCATTGCATAACACATCATGCAACTGTGTCAGTACATGGGTACTTTGCACAGTTGATGTAGGACTAGGTACAGTCCACCAGTTGAAAGTTATTTGGTGTTGTACCATAATATTTCATACCACATTTATGGATGTGTGTTGGTAGTCTGAGGACATGGTGGTGGATGTAAATGAGGATACAACTTAGAATGCAGCTTTTGCCACTGTCACCTTTACCTGACTCATCTGTGATGAATTATGTTAGAGTAGTGGTCTTTACTTGTGAGTAGCCTTTATGAATATGTGGACACCACCACCTGGAGTGGTCTGTAACAGTGTTACAGCCCACATGTCTAGATCTGAGTTATATGGTCATAGTGCTATTGTGCACTACAGAGCCTTCAGCCAGGTGTTCCTCACTGCACAGATGCCAATATTCCCCATTGTAAGTTCTACATTGAGCTAATGGATTATGAAAGCCACACATCTAGCACTGGTTAGCATAAGCATCCAATGCAATTGTCTTGTAGGTGTCAGGGTGTTATTTCTGTGTTTAGGACATTTGCCTTGGAATGTCACTATATGGGTAAATGTGACCTAGGTATTATCCACATTCCCTTGAATCATAGATGCATGTGATCTGTGACAAAAGCTTGTTTTCTTTCAGCCATGTCATCCCGGAATGACAGACACTGGACAACCTCATAATTACAGCAAGACATTGGCTCATTGTTTTGGTCAAGCAGTTGCCACACGTGCCATGACATCACTGCAAGTGGCAGTGTTGTGCTTGGAATCAAATGCTACATCTAAGATGATGGACAGCAGCTGCTAATAATGACAACTACTAACACAGCCGAGAGAGGTCATCTTGACACCTGCACCTCAGTACCATTAGACAATGGGACTCACATATTATGCTTGTACATGTCACTGTTCCAACTATAATGCCGCTGTCCACAACCTGATATCAATGTATGCCTTTCAGGGCAGTAATGTGTGTGACACATGCTGTACTTTGCATACACCTGTGTGTCCCAGGTAACCAACTGTCTGTCACTTCCACACATGCATAATTGTGTATACTTCACATATGTATGGCAGTACTACATGTACATGTATGCATGTGTATCACACAGTACAGACGCAGATATATCATTTACGGGCCACATACAGGTATCTGGTAGTAAACCTGTATGATGTGCATATATACTGACAGTTAAGATGTGCATATCTGTAAACCTGTGTGTTTACAATAGGAGTCCATTATGTGTTCTGTATGTCTAAGTGTATGAGCTTGCCCACTGTGGCCTTCTGTGGTTAGAATCAAAGTGCATCCCAAACAGCCCTGTGCTACTAGTGTATGAGCATACCCACTGCCACCTTGTGTAATTGGAGTCAATGCATCCAAACAAGTCCTGTGATTCTATGTGTATGAGCATGACCACTGTAACCCTGTATAGTGATAGTAGTTGTCCATTCCACAGATGGGCATATTCCAGTTCAGGGCTTGTTGTGCTACAACTATACCTCTCAGGCCTACCTATGTCTTACCTGCAGATGGTGTGTCTTGTTTGTGCATACAGGCTGTAATGGACTCCTACTTTAAACACACAGGTTTACAGCTATGTACATCTTAACTGTCAGTATCACTGTTGATGTCCTCAATCTTAGAAAGACATTCTGACTGCCTTGAAATGTGTCATCTCTTTGGTGCATCCCATAACTGCGTAGTATTGTAATAGTGATCTGTAGATATGCAAGAGTTCTGATTCCACCACTGGCAACTGTGTGTGTGTGTGTGTGTGTGTGTGTGTGTGTGTGTGTGTGTGTGTGTGTGTGTGTGTGTGTGTGTGTGTCAGCAAATGCCTGTGTGTGTGTGTATTTGTGTCTGCATCCTGTCATAACAGTGGGTTTTACTGCTTTCCAAAGAGAAACCACCTTTTGCACTGGCCTTTATCCTTGTCATCTGCTAAACCACCCTTTTCCCTCCTCCCCACTGCAAGTAATCAGTCCTGTGATGTCACCCAGCTCAGAAGCAGAATCAGATTAAGTGTAATTGTATGGGTTCTGTGGCACATACCCCAACTGCATACCACTCTACTAGTTACCTTTACATGAGCAAGAATTGTAAGCACAATATTGGTGTTTGTGTGTTTGTGTGTGTGTGTGTGTGTGTGTGTGTGTGTGTGTGTGTGTGTGTGTGTGTGTGTGTGTGTGTGTATGTGCGTGTGTGTGTGTGTGTGTGTGTGTGTGTGTGTGTGTGTGTGTGTGTGTGTGTGTGTGACTACCCTGTAGCCAGGCATACACATGTGTTATGTATTTTAACATGCTGCACACCAGTCATCTGTGGTGAGTGGAGTCTACAAATTACTACATAGATAGGAATAGAAAAGAATAGACAGTCATGAATGACTACTGTTGGGTATGTTATTTTCCTGTGCCACTGTCGAGTAGTGACACAGAAGTGGTCCCTGGGGTGTATTTTCATACCTATCATTCCCCTACCCAAACTCCACAATCCCTGAGGTATATTTCTTTAGCTATCATTCCCCACCCCAAACTCTACTTACACAACAACCATCCCTTCTCTGGTGAACTGATTAAGATTTAAATGTTATAATACAAGAGTTGCCTCTGTTTTGTGTACACGTCAATTCCTTTGGAACCCTTCTGTGACACAAAGGGTGTTCAGACATGTTTATATATATGGCTATAGCTGTGCCTGTGTATATGCATATATATATATATATATATATATATATATATATATATATATATATATATATATGTGTGTGTGTGTGTGTGTGTGTGTGTGTATATACACATCCCATAAGTGCATATATGTATTTAGTATTTATTTATAACAGTTGTACATATGTAGACTTGTCTATGTTGTTTCACAGAGTACGGTACATTCAAGGGTACTGTACATATGTACACAAAGTGACTGTCCCATTTGTTTTCAGTACTATAGGATACCTGTAGTAAAATGTGTATTATAAAAAACATGAAACTTGTATACAACGAAGCTGGCTTCATAGTAGATCCAGTGTGCATGGTCCAGGGTTCAAGACCTGCAAGGGTTGTTAATGAGTTTATTTAGGACTGAATAAGGCACTTTTAAGCGGGTGTCAATGTGTTTTTGTGACAGTAAGCAGCGCGGGTAGACACAGTTAAAAGACATGTACAACTTGCAGTACACTTGAAATGCCCTTCTTTGGTAATCCTGCTGATGTCATTCATTGTGACATACACCTTTGGGGAAGAAGTACTTCAGTAATGTCTGTGGTGTGTACTATAACTGTTTACTGCTGTAGTGTAATAAACTAGTTTGGTAGGGGTTCAAATACCAGATATGACAGGTGTGTGTGGTGTGTGACTTGTATCCTCTGTAGTGGTGGCTGTAAGTGTGTGTGACACCTGTGGGCAATGTGGAGGGGTTTTGCATATATTTTATGTTGGCCGTACTCTATATCACAATGTCAACCATACAGGGATAACAGATGTACATTAACTGTGAGGCTGGGGTGCAAAGCCATACCCATACATGTGACATCAAGGACAGCCAATCACAGTTAGCAATCCTGCTATTACCCAGAGCACACACTCAACCCATGTGTCATACGCACACACATGCTTAGGCAACAGCCAATATGTGGGTAGTACACTGTATATTGGCCACTGATAGTAGATATGCAGTGATAGTAGTGGGCTACAGAGGGCATGTCACCCTGGCCATCTGTCCAATATGCACATACATGCACACAGTGCACCTCCACCATGTTCCCCAATGGACACCTGCACCACCTATGGTGCCTTCACATGTGACTCACAACAGACATACCATGCCTAACAACATGCTTACAACTGCTTTACAGTGCCTTAATCACTCTGTATTCATTGGCCCTTGTTTTACATAGCAACAAAATAAACAACCTTGGTTAGGCTTGAACCCTAACCAATACACATCTTAGCCAACGTGATTTACCTCTAAGCCACCTCTGATATGCATAATCCTGCTGTATTCACAAACATATCATCCGGCCCACTCATTCAACAGTACAGAGTATGTATTCTAACATGCAGATGTTTGTGTGTGTGAAAATATATTAATATCTACACAGATACAAATATATATATATATATATATATATATATATATATATATCCAAATATGTGTAAGTAGATATTTATATCCATATAGGTATATACAGACATACATCTGTAGATAAGGTGGGAACATAGCAGAAACATATATGTCCACATGTACCATGAATGGGATTGACAGGCACAATCAACATACGCCATGCACGAATAGGTATCCCCCTCACAGCAAAACATGTCTGACCTGCAATACACTACCAACTGTTGCAGATCCCATAACCAGGACCTTATACAACAAGGCCACAAGATGTTAACAGTACCCCATCCCACCTGTATGATGTCAGGCTGGTATCAGTAACATATCATGCAGTACAGTTAGGCTCATAATGACTCCCATTTTACAGTCATCTGTTACCTTTGTTAGCCAGAGTCCCGTACTGTTGGCCTGTACTACAGAGATGTAGAATTCAAACAACAGTGGTCCGAGGACTGAACCCTGAGGTACTGCACCTATCACTTGTCTGGGGATGGATTTGGAGACAGTTACACCTACAGTTTGAGTTCTGTCAGTAAGCCATGTGGCAAACCATCGAGTGGCATAGGGATGTATGGGCGGATTAGTGTGTTATTCTATGTTTCCAGACTGGTGTATGGTATTGAAGGGCTTGGTGAGGTCAGCATAGGCATTGTGGACTGCCTTACCCTCTTCAACAGCTATACAGACTGAGTCAAAGCAGACAATCCATTTCAAGAGGCAAGACTGGCCCTCCATGAGCCCAATCTGTGTGGGGTCCAGTGTTTGAGGGTTGCCAATGTCTGTGTTCCAAACTTCCCTGATAATGCATTCCATGGCCATGCAGATCACGCTCATCACACTGATATGACAGTAGTTCCAGGGATCCAAGGTGGATCTCCCATTGTGGAGTGGGATAACTGCAGCTGTGTGCCACTCAGTGGGCACCAGGCCTGATGCGAGGTTATGATTACACATGACAATCTGGTCCCGTGGATGATGTATTCTTAGCTGTGGATAGTGCAGTTTCTGCCTGTATGGCCATGATTACTGGCCAATGGAACTCTGTTCATATTGCCATTGGTCCTTTTGGGGGTGAAAGGCAGTAACTGTGGCACTAAACCAATCCACCAGGATATTGGCACAATCCGTGGGAGCAATCTATGTAATGCCATTCTGTCATAGCTCTGAGCATGTCTCAGCATTGCCTGTTAGATTCAGGACATAACTATAGAATGATGTATGGTTGTCTGCGGAATCTTTGGTAATTTTAGTTACATAACCAGCTTTGGAGGATTTCATGGGAAATCACAATATCTTACTGTGGCTGGTAAGGGAGTTGTTTGTTTCCTTTGAGTATCCTTTTTGCTTCAACAGTGCCCACCTTCTGTTGTATACCCTGTTAATGGCAGGAGACAACCAGAGTGGCTTGCTTATTTGGGAGGTGAGCATTGTGGTTCCATGTGGGATGTCAGGAATCATGCACAAGTGGATGTGCTCATACAGTACCTTAGTACAAGATTCATCTGTAGAACTGTCAGCTTCTGTCTCCATGGATGTCACAAACATTGCCATTTATTCTTTGTGTAGCATGAAGCTGGCTTTGGGGAGGTCTTTTATGGACAATTGTATATACATTCCTTTCACATGTTCACTTTGATTAGCCTATGCTAGGATTACTGTGGTGAAACCTCAGTCTCATGTACTGTTGTGATGGCCTAGTGGTTAGTTACTGTGACTGTAATGTACAGTGTCCTGGGTTCATGACCTGCAACGGTGGGGTGTTTTTGTCTGGCCTGGACAGCGATTAATGCATACAGACTAATTGTGGAAATTAGGTTAGTCACACTTAATACAATTCAAATGCCCTACATTGGCAATCCTGCTGATGCCAATCACTGGGGAGTACACCTTTGGGGAAATTAGTACTCCAGCAATCTCTGTGGTGCATGCTATAACAGTGTAATGTGATATAGAACTCTGGTATGGGTTCTAGTCTCACACATGGGAGTTGTGGATTCTTTGGTGTCTATTCCTATGCCTGTGTAGAGTGCTGTATGTTTGGCTAGTCACACTCACTACGATTCATTGGCCCTACTTTGGCAATCGTGCTGATGTCACCCACCTAGAAATACACCTCTGGGAGTGCTATAACCCAGTAATCTTTGTAGCTCTTCCTGTAACTGTGTAATGCTGTAGTATGATAAGCTAGTTTGGTAGGTGCTTTAATCCAGACTTGCCAACTGTGTGTGTGTCTGTCTGCCTAAGAAGAGAACAATTCTTTTTAGAGTACTTGCAATTCATATACTCAACTTTGGCAAGGCTACTGATGTCACCCACCTAGAAATATACCTCTTGGACAGTTGTTACCCAGTAATCTCCATAGTGTGTCCTGTAACTGTGTAATGCTGTAGTGTGATAAAGTAGTTTTGTAGGTGTTCTAATCCCAGACTTGCCAACTGTGTGTGTCTGTCTGCCTGAGAAGGCAGCAACGCTTTTTAGAGTACTCACACTCCTTACAATTCATATACTCAACTTTGGCAAGGCTGCTGATGTCACCCACCTAGAAATACACCTCTGGGAATGCTGTAACCCAGTAATCTCTGTAGCATGTCAGGTAACTGCGTACTGCTGGAGTGTGATTTAGAACTGTGGTAAGGTTCCATCCACAACCATAGCGGTTATGTATGTTTTGTGTGTGTTTCAATGCCTGTGTAGGGAGCAATGCATTATAGTCTACTCACTCGCAGGGCATTTACAATGCCGTACTTTGCTAATCCTGCTGATGTCATTCCTTGTCAAATACACCTTTGGGGAAGGAGTTTCCTAGTAATTACTGTGGAGCATCCTATAACATCTCCATGCATTAGTGTGCTATAGCTCTTGGTCATGGGTTCTATACCCACAAATACCAGTTGTGGATGTTTTGTGTGTCTCACTGTCTGTTTTATGAGCAATGCATTTTAGGCTACTCACTTGCAGGAAATTTGAAATGTCCTGCTTTAGTAAACCTGTTGATGTCATTCCTTGTAAAATACACATTTGGTGATGGGGTAGCCCAATAATCTCTGTAGCACATGCTGTAACTGTGTAATGCTGTAGTGTGATAAATTAGTTAGGTAGGAGTTCTGTTCCGAGACAAGGCAGGTGTGTGTGTGGCTGTCAGTCATATTCTGTGTGGAGGTGGCTGTGAGTGCCTAACCACTGGACATGTTGTGGAGTAGGTTTTGTAGTTTTCCTATATGGTGGCCATATTATATGTTACAATGTCCACCTCATGAGGATTACAGATTTAAATCAGCCAAGAGACTGGGTTGGCAAGCCATACCCCTACATCTGGCAAAAGGCCTGGTGAACAAAGTAAGCAACCCTACTATTACCCAGAATACAGTCTAAACCCATGTGTCATACACAAACACACTTGCCTAGAAAACCCGCTACGTTGCTAGTACCCTGCACATTGTTGACAGATAGTAAGCATGGTGTGATCTCAGTGGGCTGTAGAGGTCATGGCACCCTGTCCACCCAGTACAATAGGCACATAATTGCAGACAGTGCACCTTCACTATGTTCCCCACTGGACTCCTGCAACATATGTGTTGCCATCAAATGTGATCCACAAAGGACATACAATGCCTTACACACATGCCCTGTATGGACAGATGCCACTGACGCCAAGGAATGCCTGTATCATGCTATCAATGCAGGTGGAGGGTCAACTTGCTGTCTATTAGCAGGTCCTGCCACACCAGGCCAGGATTGGCACATCTGATGATAACAGTTTGTGTACATAACATGTGCCAGGCAAACCAGGTACACTTAAACATGTCACTGTACATTAATGTGGGACGTGCACATCCCAGGCAATGTCAATGTCGAGGACTATCAAACACAGACATGGCATGCATTGCAAAGCAATGGTCACTCACAATAGTAACCAGGATGAAAGGATGGTTAAAACAATACCCACCTGTGTGGAACATTGCAGACACTACATCCCTGAACCACACTGCAGACCATTGTCAGGTGGCCTAATGCCAAGGATTACCCCTCACCCAGCCTTGTACAGCCATCTTGCACAGCCAACCACTACACACCCATGAAGCAATGCACACATGCATGTCAGTACTGGCACCTTGTGTCTCCGTGTGGGGCATGATGTTCCCAACCACAGTCACACCCAGTATAACTCCCATTGGCATACTGACTGATGTCAGACACGTTCACATACCCTAGCCCATAGAACCTCAGGATAACCCCTGTGGTGCATGTAATACCTGTGCATTACTGTATTATGGCAAACTAAGTAGTTAGGAAGTGTATCGGTGAGCCTGCCAAAGTGTGTCAATGTGTCTGAGTCCCTTAGAGAGTGTGGCTGTGTTGCCAGTGACATCTGTTCATGTGGACAGCCATGTATGCTACACCTCATGTATGTCTACTATATCTCTGTTACAGATGTCGCTCACCTGCAGACATATATGTTCTTACAGCACACCAACATGTCAACTATGTGGCACATGGAGTAACTGCATGCACTTGTAATAGTAATGGCTAGTCAGTCAGGGTTATGAACCTCTGTAATGGTAGGTGTGTGACAGAAGATGCTTAGGTTTTAGTCTCCCAGCCCTTCTCTGATGTAATTTGCCTCTGTCTGTCCCTCCCACACACTCTCTGGTGCATGTGGAGATGTACCCCTGCTCAGCAGCAGCTTGCATTTTGTAGGTGATGGTCATGATCAGGTGGAGGCCTCTGCACCTATTGCTGTCCTCCTCTAGCTGATTGCATGTGGAACAGCTGTGGTGACATTCCCATAACCAATTGTATGGAAATGCAGTTCAATATCTAGGGACATCATGTTGGTGTTTGCCCATGATAGTCGCTGTGAGTGGAACCTGGATCTGGTGTTTGGTGAACAGCATCACAGATGAAATCTGGATATTCCTCAAACAGCATATACTGTGGAAAATGGCATAAAGACAGGAGTGTGATGTGCCAGACATGACAACAACATGTACGTGTAGCTATGCTTCATTCGGACTACTGCCAGTTTAACAGGCTGTGTATGGTAATGGCTAGTCTGCTTGTTTTAATAACTGACAATGCAGTGCTCTGTTTGTGAGGAAACCCCCATCTGTAGGGTCATCTGTGGACTTGTCAGTGTGTGGAACCATTTGTTTCTTGTGTTACTCACAGAACACACATCTGTGAACTGCAGAAGCATAGTGTGAGGATTGCAGTTAGTACACAATGACAGTGATGAGAGTTACTGACATTGCATTCCTGAGTGGACATACGTCACAAGAAACAGTGGTATGACAGTCACTGTCTGAGGTTATATCAGTGACATGCCAATAATGGGGCACTGTTCACAGCTGAAGTCACAAGTCATCTATGCTTTGGACAGATGTCATGCAGTCTATATGCATGTGTTGTGCTCTCTCTGCAAATGTATGACATCTGTTGTCCTGGGTTAATAGTAATATCTATGCATGCTGTTATAAGTAATCCTGAATGCTGCTGACTATTATTAAGCCTTATCTGTGTTAAAACTGCAACACCAAAGGCTGTATGGGATTGGAGGTCCCGACGGAACCACTTGTCCCACTTCAGCTAGCCATGGCACCGGGCTCCAGCACATATGGGGCCCAGCTTTGGATCTCCACCTCTGTTGGTTCTGCACCACCTTCAGGTGGAACCGGCACTGAGGATGGGGCTTGCCCCCACTGGGAGCAGGTCCAGACAGGAACATATCAGTCATTGTATGGTCCAGGCAGTGGTGCATAGGGAGCTCAGTAAGGGGTTTCAAGGCCAGCTGCACCAGCTCAAGGGCAGAGTGGCACAATTAGAGGGTGAGCCTGCCCCTCCACCTTTGGGGCTGTGAAGGTGCAGTGGTGGCTGCCCATGGGTGGGTACCTCCATCCCACTGTTTCTATTTGGGGGCTCATGGGCTTGTGACTGCCAAACACCCCTCCCCGTCCAAGGTGTCCCCCTCACATGTGTCATATGCTGCCCCTGTATGCTGTCTTGTCTGTCTTGTCTGTCATCCTACCCAACCTATCCTCCACAAGCATACCTACTCTCCTTCCCCAACATCCAACTCTCACCTTACAAAAATGGAAACAAAAGGCCAATCTGTTCCCAGAGCAACGTTTGCCCCATACATAGCTGTCCATTTCACACACGTCTCCACTGGACACATGTAACCTTTTTAATTTGCATCACAACATACTACTGTTGTCCTCACCCCTCTCTCAGGCACACAATCCTGCTATGCACATGACTCCTAAAGGTTCCAGGAACACATGATGCAGACGACCCCAATGTACACATAACACTACCAGTCCCTCTATGGTTAACCCATTTATTTTTTTAATGATGATGATGTTACAAATGATTGGACAGGAACTGTTTTGTTAATGTAAATATAATGCTCAAAGTAATGTATTTGGGCAATATACAAATGTTTGTGTGTATTAATGACACATGTCTGTCTGAGGGAGTCCTGATATTAAATAGGACAACACCACTACATAATACATGAGTTGCTGGTGTTTTCCTTTCCATTATTACACACACACACACACACACACATATATATATTTATATATATATATATATATATATATATATATATATATATATATATATATATATATATATATATATATATATGGACATAAACACACACACATACATCTACATAATGAAATACATTTCCTATACTGTTAAATGACTGTGCTGGATGATATGTTTGTGATAACATCAGATGTCTGCATATGTGCCATGGCTTAGTGGTAAATCACATTGGCTGTGGTGTGCAGAGTCTTGGTTTTGAGCCTTGCAGAGCCTGTTTATTTTGTTGCTAGACAGAACAAGGGCCGTTGGATATGGAGTGATTAAGGCACTTTTAAGCAGTTGTGAGCAGGTTTGCGTGATGGTAAGCAGTGGTTACATTTGGTTACAGTCCCTTACACTCAGTTACCTTCTTGATTGCTTAATCTGTGTAGATAGTACTTACCCCCGTGCAAAAAGGCTGAAACTTGCTCACTGCTGCTTAAAAGTGCTTACTCCCGCTTACCCCCGTGCTAATTTCTTTAAAAGAAAAGAAAAAAGGGGTGATAGGAAAGTGGTGAAAAAGGGGCACAAAGAGGGAAAGACAGTAGGCAAGGTAGCTAGGGGTGTGCAGGAAGGATGTAGGGAAGGTCCATAGCTGTTCATTTCTTCTACAGCAACTGTTGTGCATATGCAATAAATTTGGCGGTACATTTGGACACTCACAACCCTTGAGAGAGGGGTGAGGACAACAATAGTATGTTGTGATGCCAATTAGAAATGTTTACATGTGTCCAGTGGACACGTGTGCGAAATAGCCAGCTATGTATGGGGCGTGCTTTTTTTTGCAGGAACAGATTGCCCTTTTTTTCTTTTATTTTTAGGTGAGAATGGGATGTTGAGGAAGGAACGTAGGTATGATCAGGGAGGATAGGTTGGGTAGGATGACAGACAAGACAAACAAGATGCATACAGGGGCAGTATATGACACATGTGGGGGGCGGCACCTTGGATGGGGAGGGGTGTTTGGAAGTCGCAAGCCAATGAGCCCACAAATGTATACAGTGGGACTGAGGTCCCCACCCATGGGCAGTCACCACTACACCTTCACAGCCCAGAAGTTGGCTGTGATGGGGGCTGTGTAGGAGGGGCATGCTCACCCTCTAGTTGTGCCACTTGACCCTCAAGCTGGTGTAGGTGATCTTGAATCCCCCTGTTGAGCTCCCTATGCACCACGGCCCAGTCCATACCATGGGTGACAGGTTCCTGTCCGCTGCAGCTCCCAGAGGGGGCAAACCTCATCCCCTGCGGTGGTTCCACCTGATGGTGGTGAAGGTCCAATGGACAAGGAGGTCCCAGGCTGGGCCCCAGATGTGCTGATGCTCAGTGCCATGGCCAGCTGAGGTGGGAAAGGTGGGTCCGCTTGGACTGGCCATCCCATACGAGCTATGTTCTGCATCTGCCTTGCCTCCTGCATCCACTGTTCCAGGACATCTCACCTCCACTGCTTCAAGTCTGCATGGTGGTGCCTGACCTGCTCACCAGTCTGGGGGATACCTGTGGCACTAGTGAGGACACGGGTGAGACTGTCCCAGGCCTCTGTTTTGTACTGCGAGCCCTGGTAATGGCCCTTCAGTAGTCTCTGGTCATGGTGCTTTACCAGGAGCCATACCATGAATTTGGACTCCTGGATGCCCCGGCACTGCACTCTAAAGTGAGTTCCTTCTCCCACTCCGTCCATTCTGCCTGCAGGGGGATGCTACAACCAGTTATGAGCCATATTCCCCCCACTTCTGTTTAAGTAGGGCTAGATTCCCTCACTTTTCCGTAATTGGCCAGTTTCGAAAAGGCTAAGCTATGGGCACACCTGCTTACTTCAGCTTGGCACTGCTTAAAGAGGTGTACCTGTGGGCATATTGTATTGGCTTCCCTACACATTGCTTACAATTACTTAGTTGGGTTGTGCTGTGGTTAGCATTGCTTACTGGTTATCTAGCATAATCTTTGCCTTTTATCAATGATGTCTTATTCATTACACGTTATATATGTGTCTGGTATCCGTGATTCATGTGTACATACACTGTATGTGGTCCTGGGGACTTCAAAACTTTATTACAGTGACACCTTGACTCTATGTTTACTGTAGTACTCCAGTTCACATATTTATGGTCTGTGGCAGGTTATAGAATATTACACTGTACATAGATTCAGTTCACATGTTTGCTTTGATTTTCCTGTGGTGAGGATTAGTTTGCTGATACCTCCTTTATATGTATTGCTATCATGGCGTAGTGGTTAACTATTGTAACTGTGATGTAAAGGGTCCTGAGTTCTAGCCTTGCAGAGGCTAGGCAGAACACAAACTGTTGGGTCTACTGTGACTGTAATGTACAGGGTCCTAAGTTCTAGCCTTGCAGAGGCTAGGCAGAACACAAGCTGTTGGGTACAGAGTCATTAAGGCAGTTGTGAGCTAGTTTGTGTGGAGCTAACCTGTGGTTACAGTTTCTTACACCCAGTTAGCTTCTACTTTGCTTACTACTGCTTATTTATGATCAAACCTGCTTACTAGCGCCTTATTCATTATGACACTGACACTTCACTCCAGTTCACTTTTAACTGTTATTATGCAAGTTATACAGCAGACGGATGTCAAAATATGTTCATATACAGATTATCAATGGAAAATGGTATGTGCTGCAATGAGATTCAAACCAGTAATGTCTGTTCATTAGGAAGATGCTCTAACCACTACACTATTGCTGTGCTGCTTAATTTGCATATATACCCATATAACCATGGATCCTAGTTCCCCAAACACCCACCCTAACACTTCACTGACACAGCAGTCATCCATTCTCCAGTTGGATACATGGTGTATCCACACCACTACACACTGGCCACTCCTGTAGACCTATCCCATGGGTGACTCACTCCACGTATGCTCAGACATCCAAACTTTTTAGTCTGCAAACATTGGTGAAGTGAGTAACCAATAGGACACTATTCACAATTTTTGGGTTGTCCCACCTGGGACACACACATCTTTATTTCAAGATTAGACTCTATACTTCATTACATTGTTACCCCTGTTAACAAGATACTACAATAAATGAATAACTATGACTATGTGGTAACACATATGTTACACATGAAAGCTAATAATGTATGAGTTCGGTGAAATTATATTACTAATAGGACTGGTTTAGTGATTGGCGTTGCCTTAGCAGCCAGATCACAGGAATGATTCCACTATTTCATAAGTCCTCAAATTTTATTTTTTGAGAACAACACTGACTTCAGACAAAGTACATACTTCTGCATTTTTGTAGATTCGTCCCTTCCCTCTTATGCACACCCTATTATTTTATCTACTGTTGAGGTTTGTAGGGGCACTTTCATGTTATTTATGTCTGCAAAAGGAATGAATGTGTTACAGGGATTGTACTTCTCCATATAGATGTATGCATGTGTGTATGCATATATACTTATAACTAACTCGATAACCTCCACGAGGCGGTCCAATTAGAACCAGCCTCCACGAGGCGGTCCAATTAGAACCAGACCATCCAATTAGAATCAGGCCATCCAACCCTGACACGCCTGGATCCATAATTTCATACCCATGGTTCCTCCACCACACCTGAGTACAACATACATGCAAACCATCCAATCTCTGGTTGCTATTACAGCCATAACACACCTCCACACATTGCCCTCTCCCCAGGGTTAGGGAACCTACACATATGTTGTCCCAACCCATATATCATCAGTCTCTCCCACCATTTGGTCCTTGAACTTACCTGCCCTTGCTTGTGTAATGGTCGTAAGTCCACACAACCTAGCAATTTTTGGGTAGTCCTACCTGGGACTACCCTGTAATTGTTTGTAAAGTAGACTTAGCAGATCGACAATGTTACTCCCACTGGTAGTATCCTGCCTGTGGTTTGAGTAGCAGTGATTTGCTCACCCCTACCCAGCTTGATATGACATAAGCTGACAGCACTAAATAATACTGGAGTTGCTGTTGATTTCTTTCTCATTCTTTTTGTATGCTTTATTGTCACAACGTTCATTCTTCATATATATATATATATATATATATATATATATATATATATATATGTGTATTATATATCTGTACATACACACACACACACACACACATATATATATATATATATATATATATATATATATATATATATATATATATTATATATCTGTACATACACATGCACATACATCTACATAATTATATACATTTCCTATGCTGTTGCATGACTGTGCTGGATGATATGTTTGTGATAACATCAGATTTATGTATATCTGCCATGGCTTAGTGGTAAATCACATAGGCTGTGTGTGCAGGGTCCTGGGTTTGACCTTTGCAGAGACCATTTATTTTGTTGCTGGGCAGAGCATGAGACATTGGGTACAGAGTAATTAAGGCACTTTAAACCAGTTGTGAGTGGGTGTGTGCATGTTTGCGTGATGGTAGGCTGTGCTATCTTCCGATTACAGTTTCTTAAATTCAGTTAGCTTCTACTATGCTTAATATGTGTGGGCACTGCTTACACCCATGCAAATGCATTTAGACTTTCTTACTGGTACCTATATATGTTTACTACTGCTTATTTGTGCTTACACTTGCTTACTAATGCCATATTCCTTATAAAACTACCACTTTGATTGCATGACATTAGTTAAACATTTCATGCAGTACTCCAGTTCTCATTTACATGTTATTATATAGGTTATACAGCAAACAGATATATAAATATGTTCATATACACATTCCACATGGAAGATGATACGTGCTATATTGGGACTCAAACTGTGAATATTTGTTCGCTAGGCAGATGCTCTAACCACTACACTATTGACATTAATGTTGATCATGCATATTTTTTTCTATTTGGATGATTTAGATGTGTAAGCAACGCTAAGCAGAGGGCAGAGACATGCAAACACGCTGCGCTTCGCTTGCACTTTCAATAATGAAGCAATACAAATGTAAACTAGGGACACGTGGAATCTAATTGTGATAGTTCTAGGGACGGGGGCTCAACATTCCACTACTTGCTTGTGTGTTTACTACTTTGATTTTATTTCAGTGTTCGTGGACACTCTTGTATGCTTAGCATACATTTCAGTATCCACGGACACTGAATTAATTGCTTACTATTAGAGGCAGGCTCTAATAGTAAGCATTGTATGTTGTGCAACTGTGGGGGCATGTTTAAGCCTCCGTAGAGCACTTAAACATGCCCCCTGCACTCGCACACTTTTCCTGTGCATGTCAAGGGTGCAGCAGCGCACCCTCAAAAATATTCATATGGTACTGCTGTACCATCTGTAAGGAGGACGCTCGGCGAAGGCTAAAACCATCCTTGCACCGAGCTTCATGAACTCTGGGGAATGTGTTTTGGAATCCAACAAGCACATGCAGAATCTGTAATTATCCTATGCTGAATAAATACACACTACAACTGCTTGCAGATTACCTTCTGAAATTCCGTCCGCAGCTGGTGTGTAGAAGTCATCTTTTGGCATGCAGCACTGTCCACAACTAGATTTTTGGAATCTGGCCCTATGTCTGTGTAATGATAGCCTACACATATATATCAAATTTACTCATGATACGTGGCTTTCATAGTTCCCAGAGTCACATTTGTTAAATGAAAGAGCATAAGATACTACTTCACGTTACTCTCTGGGTACCCAAAAAACCACATGGATTCTGCGTTGGGATCCCTACGATTAATCAGCATTTATTTATTTATGTATTTATTTATGTATGTATGTATATATCTACCTAATGTTTTTATTTATTTATTTATTTGTTTAAATTTTTACCAAGGACAACTTCACCTTTCCTGCACATTTGGTGATAGATCACCTTTTCTGGAATAGAGTACTCAAATTGGTAAGATTCAAGCATGTGTGTTTCTGACACACAACTTGAGCCTGGTTGGTTATTATGTACATTGGATGTGAGTGCCCTGTATACTAACATTCCCCACCAAGATGGGTTAAATGCACTAGCTTATTGGCTCGAAGTTTCAAACTTGTATAGCTTGGACTTCAATGCCTTCTTGGTTGGTTTAGCACAATACGTTCTCACCAGTAACGTCTTCTATTACAAAGAACAATGTTTCTGGCAAACTAAAGGGACGGCTATGGGGGCTTCATTTGCCCCCATATATGCTGATCTTTTTATGGCTTATGTCGAGAAATACATTCTATACGACAGGGACAGAAACATCTTTTTGTCACAGATTGATATATGGAGACGTTACCTTGATGATGTTTGGTTGGTATGGAAGGGGGACGAATGTTCACTAATGGAATTTGTCACTTACTTAAACAATAATGTATGGGGATTGCATTTTACGGTCAATTTTGATAGGGATACCATCACATTTTTGGATGTATTAATTCAGAGGTCTTCGGATCACACTCTATGTACAGAGGTATATAGAAAGTTTCCAGAATACAACTCCATCTTACATGCCTCCAGCTACCATCCACCTCACATAACACGCAATATTCCAAAGTCTCAATTTATACGTGCTAAACGCATTTGTTCAGATGATTCCACCTTCCTTAAACATAAAACGGATCTAACCACTAGATTTAAACTTCGTGGTTACAAGACTGGTGATATATCCATGACCAGCAATAAGGTTAGCTCTATGGTGAGATCAGACTTACTCACATACAGGACACATACTAAAAAGCCATCACAACCCCTCAGGCTCACGACCACATATGCCCGTAATTCAAATCGCCTTATCCAAAGTGTACATAGGCATTGGAATATTCTTCAATTTGACTCAGATATTACCAGTATCATTCCAGACAATTGTTTATTTTCCTATAGGAAAGGTAAAAACCTTAATTCTTTTTTCAACCACTACAAACACAGGGACAACAACACACATGATTTACTACAAATAACATTATCTGGTGAACCGCTATATGGTTGTTTTCCCTGTGGACATTGTATCAACTGTAAATACATTAATAAGTCCAAACAATTTTCCAGTCGTAACTGTCCCAAGGTTTTTGACCTAAACTTTTTTTCCAATTGTTCAAGTGATTGGATTATTTATTTGGCCTCTTGCAACTGTGGTTCCTTTTATGTGGGACAAACATCACGACCTTTAAGAATACGTATTTCTGAACACATCAGTAACATCAAACAAAAAAGAATGCACAATGCCCTTTGCAAACACCAACTAGTTCACCCAACATCCAATTTCAATTTTATCATTATTGATACAATACATGGAAACAGGGCAAACAAAACAGGATGGCACTCTATATTAAATGTTAAAGAAAAGAAATGGATCATTAGACTGGGTGGGTTATTTCCCCCCGGGACTCAATGAACACCTTTAGGGCTCAACCAATAGGATGTCTGCTTATTAGATAAAAACAGCTTTGCATTTGGTGATTTTTGTACACTGAAGAAGGCTGTGCTTTGCCAGCCGAAACCGGTTTGTAATTGCTGTATTTGCTGTGATTATGTTCACTTAATACATTATTTTTATTCTCTAGTCACTGTTTGCTGGCTCTCATTTTTTTGGTTCCTGTATGATTCTGTTTCCTTGAGCCGTGAAATTGCTCACGCGCAGGAGGTTCGTTTTCGGTGTTACCAAAGGAAATAACATCCTTTGTCAATTTTTTCAAGCTAATACCATTTCATTGCAAATTTTTTTTTAAGTTCAATAAGCAACTCTTTCAACTATGTCAGGCCACACTGTGCTTCTAGGTTGTCCAGTGTTGCTGAACAGTGGTAACTTTTTCAGATATAGCTGTTTGTTTATGTCACTTCATTTAGCCGGATACCTTCCAATAACAAAGAAAGCATACCAAGTAGTCTTTGGTTAATATATATATATATATATATATATATATATATATATATATATATATATATATATAGATAAATAGATACGCACACACATAGCCATACCGGCTTTCCCCACACAGAAACAACTGGCTTTTTAGTACAGAGTTATGTAAGTTTACTTTTGATTAATGTGCTGCTGACTATTCAATTAAATGTAGCCACCCCACTGTTCATGTGTGTACTGGTGCATACATACACAGACAGACACACAAACACAGTCACACACAGCCACACACACACACACACTCACACACACACACACACACACACACACACACACACACACACACACACACACACACACACACACACACACACGTGAATAGCCATTTGCAGATGTTCTTCGTGTTTCACTGTTGCAGTCATTACATTTGGGTTATCTGCTTGCAGTAGCCCTCAGTCGGCCTGATTAACAAAGTCTTCTGTCCTGCGTCGGATGCTGTCCCTTCTTCCATGACGTCAGTTCATCAGGGGTATAAAACATGCAGCTGATGCCATTACATCAGTCTTTCTTGCCGTGCAGTGCCCGAAGCAAAAGCAGTTCGCAAGTGCCGATCAGCCGACTCCTGAAATTTTCGTTTTCAAGTTTCAGAACTGAAGTCTTCAACTAAAACTAAGTACCCCATTGGGGAAAC
This sequence comes from Protopterus annectens, assembly GCF_019279795.1. Classification (NCBI taxonomy): domain Eukaryota; kingdom Metazoa; phylum Chordata; order Ceratodontiformes; family Protopteridae; genus Protopterus; species Protopterus annectens. Next base: position 1,479,827,426 of record NC_056731.1, on the reverse strand, counting down.
TTTTTCTTGCTTCTTACTGATGTCAGTAAAAGTTAATAATTGCATTACTTGTGGAAAGCAAATACCTCACAAGGATTTTCATTCATACTGGATTCCTTGCCTGGGCCCTGACAATGACGTACCTTGCTGTCGGTTTTGTGCTTTATTTAATAAGCACACTATCCATTGTCGGTATGTTTTCACCTCTAAATATTTTGGTTCTCAGTTTAATTACCCAGAAATTTTGTCAGTTAGACAACCGACTACCGGGATTCTGAAAAAATGAAAAGATAACGACAGAGACATGTCGCCTAGCTCCAAAGCTGCCGACGACGGTTCTCCTAAGCCAGTCGCCAGTTCACCGGTACTCAGTGAGGTGCTTTTGCAGCCCCTGATACCCGCTATTTCTGATTCTCAGACCTCTACTGAGATCCATTTGGAGTCCGGTATGCCGCAAAATGCTTCAACTGTGGAACATGCGGATGTCTCTACCTTGGATGGGTCCAGAGCTGCTGTGCAGGCACCGGCTTCTGAGGGTGTATTCAGGCCTATGGACTTGCATACTAAACCAATGCCTCCTTCTTCATTTAGGCCTAAATCTCGAACCATGCCTAAGAAACCAAAGCCCAGGCCACATGCTCAGGTCTCTATGCCTAAAAAACAAATGATAAGAATGGCTGAAGATCTTATAACTTTAATCAGGGGAAGCCAACCTCCCCCTTCTAAGAGACCTAGGACTGAAGTTGTTTCTGAATCTTCTGACCAGGATTCTGATTTTTCTGATTCTTCTGATGAACTGGATTTGCCCTTATCCACTTATGAGGATTCTGATGCAGAGGACTCTAATTCCTCTGTTTCCCCGCCAGAGGATTTTTCTTTTGGTGAAACCTTACATACTCTAAGGGAACATTTCCACTGGGAAAGCCAGGATTTTTCTGATTCAAAAAAGAGGCTTAGGGATTTCTTACTCCTGCCTCAGCATAGACCTTTAGCTATACCTCCTGTACTAGACATTGTTGATGATGCCTTTTCAGAATCTAGTTTGTCCCCTGATTCTTTGCTCCTGCTCCCAGAAAACTTGACAGATATTACAGGGTTCCTGATTCACACACATTTCTTTTTAAAAATCCTATTGCAGATCCAGAGACTATTTCACAGGGACCCAAGGGCATTAAGGCTTCTACTCCTAAAAATCCTACCCCTTCTGATAGAGACTCCAGGGCACTGGATAGATTGGGTTAGAAGGTTTACACTTCTGCAACCTTGGCCATTAGGGCTTTAAACTGCCAGTTTCATATGTTTAAATATCAACAACATGTTATTGGGTTGCTTAAACAGAAAATGATGTTGATTCCTGACTGTGCTGAAAATAAAGAATTACAGGATTTAATGCATTCTGCTGAGCAGGTTGGTAAACATACTTTGTAATGTGGATTTGATTCATTAGAGGCCTCTTGCAGGGCTGCTGTTACTAAGTCTGTGCTCAGAAGGCATGCTTGGATTAAGGAGCAATCTTTGCCTGATCATGTTAAAGCTAAACTGTTGGATGCTCCCTTAAATCAGGACCGCCTGTTTGGTAACAAAGTTGAGAAAGTTCTTAAAAAGACGGAAGATAAAGTTAAATCTATGCAAACTGTTAAAGATTTCTTGCAAGTTCAGCATCCTAGATTTAGTAGGCATTGGCCCTCTAAGAATTGGTCCTTTCTAGCCCCTTCCAGGTCTTCTCAAGCCAAACCCAGATACAGCAGAAACCCCAGATTTCAGGCCCAGGGGACACACAAGACTAAGCAGTGGGGGATTTCCGCACCCAAATCTGGGAGTAGTAAGACTCCTCCCTATGGACAACTGTCTCAATGACTTGCTTCTAAAACTTCCAAGCACTTCCCAATTGAATGCTCCTTTAGGTGGAAAGATTGGTCTGCAGGCCAAAAACTGGGAACTCATTACCCAGGACAAATGGGTTTTAAATACAGTGTCCCAAGGATACAGATTTCACTTCCACATGTTACCAACACCAATCGGGTGGCCAGATCTACCCCCAAATCAGTGGGCAGAAGCCCAAAATCAAGTTCACTCTCTCTTAAGCATGGGGGCTATTCAATTGGTACCAGAAGAGGAAAAGGGACAAGGTTTCTATTCAAGACTTTTCCTGGTACCCAGAAAAGGCAATACATGGCGTCCTATCCTGGACTTTTCTACTCTAAACACCTTTCTGGTGATTCCAAAATTCAAAATGCTGACTCTTCACCAGCTGCTTCCTATGCTAGGCAAAGATGCATTGTTGGCAACACTAGACTTAAAAGAAGCATACCTGCACATCCCTATCAGGGAGTCTTGCAAAAGATACTTACGCTTCAAAGCAGGCTACATGCACTATTAGTTCTCTGCACAGCCCTTTGGCTTATCTACTGCGCCCAGGGTATTCACAAAGTGTCTAACTCCGGTCATTGCATTTTGCAGGCAAAGAAATATTCAAATATACCCATACCTGGACGATTGTCTAATTCAGGCAGAAAGCCAGGAAATACTTTTGAATCATCTGGCCTTTGTTCAAAGGGTGCTGACTTGTTTGGGGTACACCATAAATGAAAAGAAATCACCCCGGTACCCTGTCAACAAATTATATTTCTGGGAGCAAGCTTGAATACAACTTCCCAAATGACTTTCCTCACGCCAGGGAAACGGATTCATTTGACAACCTACTTCAAAGAAGTGGCCACAAAAACCCAGCTATCTGCAAGGCAAATACAGCAAGCCTTGGGGTTCATGGCCTCCTGCATTCTTCTAATTCCATATGCAAGGCTGCATATAAGGAAACTGCAATGGTATCTCAAAAGCCTATGGTGTCAACATTCACAGGATCTAGAAGCAATGATTCCTATCATACCTTGCCTTCACCTAGAGTTCCTTTGGTGGGCTGTGGCCTGCCACCAAAACAGGGAACTACCATTCACACTAGCCCCTGCTGCCCAAACCTTAACAACAGATGCATCAGACTATGCATGGGGGGCTCACCTGGCAGGGAAGTGCATTCAGGGCAAATGGAACCCAAGTCAAATGCACCTGCACATAAATCAAAAGGAAATGCTAGCTGTACAGAATGCTCTGACAACCTTCAAGGACCACATTCTTCCAGGACAACTAATGGTAAAGAAGGACAAGACCACTGTCATGTGGTAACATAAACAAGCAGGGGGGGCACACATTCTTACCCCCTCTGCAGACTAGCCATGTCATTGTGGAACACAGCCTTGAGCTACCAAGTGAATCTACAAGCTCAATTCCTGCCAGGAGAACTAAATACACTGGCAGACAGACTAAGCAGAAACCTCATGGACCCACACAAGTGGAAACTGGAACTAAGGATTTTCAACATGTTGACAAGCAAGTGGGGGAGCCCAGAAATAGACCTGTTTGCCTCCCCCCAGAACCATCAATTGGACAAATTTTACACAAGAAGTCCCCATAAGCTAGCTTGGAAAGTGGATGCTATATCCTTCAGCTGGAAAAACCTATCAGTTTATGCCTTTCCTCCTCTGCTTCTGCTCTCCAAGGTAAGACTAATGATCAAACAGGACAAGCCAATGACGATTTTAATTGCCCCAGACTGGCCACACCAATACTGGTACTCCCTCTTGTGCAGTGTGTCACGCTTGGCCCCATGGCACCTGCCTCAGACTTCTTCCCTGCTGTCTCAGCAGGAGAACCAGATTCTGCATCCTCAGCTGCAAACCCTGAACTTAGCAGCCTGACTAATTACCTAATCTCTCCTTTATCATCCCTCAGTAAATCAGTGATGGATATTATTTTAGAGGCAAGGAGGCCTAGTACTAGAAAATCTTATGCTGCAAAATGGAAAAGATTTTGTCCCTGGAATCATTCTCAAGGGATGAGCGCAGCAGTGCCCAATTACCTCAGATTCTACAATACTTGACTGAGATGCTTCATAAGGGCTTGTCCTTTTCTCCATCAAAATTCATGCCTCAGCCATTTCAGCTCATTACAGCACAGAGCCTCCCCTCTTCTCTCACCCACTGCTCAAGCAGTTCCTCAGAGGGGCCAAAAATTTAAGGCCACACAGGAGAGCTCCAACTCCAGCCTGGGACCTTAACTTTGTTTTGGAGAAACTCACTCTTCCTCCTTTCGAGCCAGCTGCTACTGCAGATTTAAAATTCCTTTCCTGGAAAAAATCTTTCCTTTTTAGAATCACTTCTGCAAGAAGGGTATATGAATTATAGGCCCTTATGGCAGTGGAGCCTTTCATCATCTTTCATGCGGACAGGGTGTCCCTCAGAACCAATCCCTCCTTCATGCCCAATGTGGCATCCAGTGTAGCTCTTAATCAGTCCATTCATTTGCCTGCCTTCATTCCTAACCCACAGAACAAAGGGGAACAGATACTGCACTACTTAGATGTGCACAGACAACTTAGATTTTACTTGGACAGGACTAAACCTCAAAGGAAATCTGAACAACTGCTGGTGGCATTTGCTGCAGGGACAGAGGGAAAAGCTATTTCAAAGCAAACCATTTCAAAATGGATAGGCCACTGCATGCATTTCTGCTATAAGCACCATTGAAAACCTATCCCACAGGGCATCAGACCCCATTCAACCAGGGCTGCATCTACCTCCACAGCCTTTCTCAGGGGCGTTCCTACCAGGGACATCCTAGAAGCTGCTACATGGAGTTCTGTACATACTTTCACCAAGCATTATCATTTGCCAGTTTTCTCTAAATCCAGAGCTGGCTTTGCCACTGCAGTCTTGCAGGGTCTTATAGCTGGTCCTAATTCTATTTAAATTCCTCCTCCCAACCTTAGCTTTGGGAATCTACCCAAATGTAATGACTGCGACAGTGAAACACGAAAAACTTATTACAGTTGTGTAGACTTACCATAAATGTAGATGTTCGAGTGTATTCACTTTTGGAGTCCTGGTTACCCTCCCTCCAGCCACCTTTCTTCTTTTGGCTATACCTCTACTCTCCCTTACTATGCTCAAAAAGCTTTTTTGTGTATTTGCTTTTTTGTTGGAGGTATATCCTTGTAATTATAGATTTAATTGCTTCCCATTAGAGGGGCACCTGACATCTGGGGCAAAAAAAAAAAACTGATGTAATGGCATCGGCTGCATGTTTTATACCCCTGAATACCTGACATCATGGAAGAAGGGACAGCATCCGATGCAGGACCCAAGACTTTGTTAATCATACCGACTGAGGGCTACTGCAAGCATATAACTGAAATGTAATGACTGCAACAGTGACCACACTCGAACATCTACATTTATGGTAAGTGTACACAACTGTACTTTATTCCCATTCTTATTAAACTACAGTACCCAAGTTTCAACATGCTAAAACATGCATGCTTCAGAAATGCTTGAACCTCCCTGAAATTTTGGGATGCCTTCTGACATTGATATTGCCCAAGCTATCCGGCTTTCTTATCGGATAAAAAATGTCTTAAATGTAGACTATTGTTTAATGAATAAAATGTTAGCAGGTAGTGACTTAACTATTTTAACACTGTCTCCCTATATCTCTATGTTTCTCTCATAATTTCTTAGATGGATGTAAACTGCTTAGTCTCTGCACATCGGCATATTGCTTTCAGAGCTTTGGTAGAACTATAAAAATGATGAAGGCAGAAAGGTAAAACATAACATAGATTCCAATAAAACTCCTTTTACTGAATCATTGTTCATACATTCATATTTTAAGTTGCATTACTGCATTACTGTTACTTGTGATCTACAAATGTGTGTGTCTTTGTGTTTATACTCCTGCATCTTATCCACATCTGTGGTTTACAGTGTCCTGGAATCACTGTCTTTGTCATGGTTCCCTTTATTATACACCCCCACCCCAAAAAGTTTAATAAAGCACTTTGCTCCCAGAGGTCATATTAGTGACTGCTGAAAATTGTTTTCAGAAACCGAAATGCCTCATCTCACTTAATCCTGCCATCTTTACTAAGACAGCCAGCATTCATATTGACAGCATCAGATAATCTCATCATTGGAAGGACACTGGCTTCTGTCAACAGAAGGATCTAAGTGTCTCTCTTGCTGAGACAGCAAATATATTACTTTAACTTCGCACTGAAGGAAATGAAGAAAACGTCTCAGGTGACAGAACAAAGCACACAGAAGTGAAACTTCTTTACAGGGCATAGGAAAAAGGAATTTATATAAGCATTTCGATCCACTATAATAACAAATAGTAGCTTATTATTTCAAAGCATGAATATTGATATGTTTACTTGCATCACATCTTGGTATTTACCTTTTTTATGAAGGGTGAAATCATTTAGTTCAATAAAATAGCATCATTTGCAGGTACAGTGGTGTAGAGGGAAGAAGCCCTGAATCAAACCCAGGTGACCAGAGTTCATTTAATGGCTCTTCAGCTTAATGGAGCTGGTTGGAGAGGATGAGTATATACCTTTCCTGGGAGAAGGATGGGGCAGAGCATGTCAGCATAATTCATCTGAGGAAGAGAAATACTGTGATGAGTATCATTGGGTTGGGCTTTCATCTCATCAGGTCACACCCCCTGGTGGTAGTTTGCATTAGCAAGTGTACAGGAATATACAGTTGCAGGGAGAAGGCATTGTGAGTCCCTGCGGTGATCTGGGAAGCTTATCATACAAATTACTTTGTTGGTGGGATACTGGCAACTTGGTAAGGAATCAAGCAACTTTCATATTTGCCTGTACAAGAGCCCTTTCCGAGGCTCCTTTCAATTCTGTATTGGGTTAATTCGTAGTATGGGGGAATGTTTAGGCAGAGTCTTACTGGAAAAAGGTTTGAAGTTTGACAGGTACATGGACAACAAATTTGTAGGAAAAAAACTCTGGATTGCTTATGTGCAAAAGTTTGTATTGGTGATTCCTGGGAATATATATATTAGAAATTAGATTTGTTTAGATGATTTTTGTTATACCACCTAAACCGACAAAAACAATATGGTGTCAAATATTTCACTGTCAGTGAAATGGTGAATTTACTGTTTTATAATTTTCTCTGACATTAACTAAGTAGATAAGAAACCATGAGAAGGAGATTCCAGTCTGTTTACCAGCTTTAGAACCATGGCCTTCGAAATTATAGATGCTACTAATAGTGACATAGTCATAAAAATGCAACATCACTCTGTCATATTCAGGCAGTCCATTACTATCAAAAAAAGTAAATGCACGGTATATACATGCTTATTAAACGTATATGTCAATTGCATCTGCCATCAGCTGTCTGAATTAGTAGGAAGATATTGCATTCTGGCTTGTTATAAAATGAAATTTAATAAATTAAAATGGGTCACAGGTAATGATGCAGTTAAAATGTGTGTTTGTATTATTACATAGTTATTAGTTTTTTGGAATGTTCATTTCCTTGGTTTATGGTGTGAATGCATGCTAGAAATATTTTTCTTTCAGCAGGATGTGGTCACAGCTGAAATATATGACACATCTGAAGTAATCTACAAACCTACTTACAAATGCAGGATTTGTGGTGGTGGGTGATTTTCAAAATGCCTCAAAAGCATAAATTAATGAATACAATTAAATTATATTTGAACAAAACCTTAAATATGTGGCAAGCCACTACTCAAAGAAGAAATTAATAGCAATTTCTAAGTGCACTACATTGTTTTATAAAAAATAATTGCATTTGCAGTAGGAAACTTTCAGTTCTTATGTCCACACAAAAGGCACTGTACATGTACAAGAAGGGCAGAACAACATGTGAAAGTAATACATACTATTTCTGCTTTTGGAGTGTACAAATGCTGATCTATAATTATGAATGTATGGGGTACTGTAAACCAGTGAGAAAGTTGTTTAAAGGTAGAAACAGTGCACAGTCTAATGGATACAACAAGAGGTATTCTTTGTAATGTAGTCTCCATAAAGTGTAGCTGAGAAAGTGACTAACGTAAAAACTCCAGGACCAAGAATTGAGCTGACAGATGGTCCTGTTACCATGTTCTCCTTAGAGCAGATCGCTAACATTGATCGATTACTGCTCCAATGAATGTTTGAAATCCTGAGGAAGCCCAGTTAACTGCTCTCTGATGAGTTGCTGACATTCACATATAGTAGCCAGTTTCTTTTCTCAGTGGATTTCAAGCTGATAATAACAGGTTTGCTTCCCATGAAAAACATGTAGATACTAGGAGGATCATGTATTTGTATGTGTATGTATATGTGGGTGTTGGGGGGGGGGGGTCTGACTACTGTATAGAAAACCATTTGTAATCTTTTGCATGTGGTAATGAATATCTATCTATCTAACAAAGCAAAATGATATACAGCAAACCTGCCAGTAGTTCATTAGGTCTGATTTTGACTGTCCTTTTCAGGAAAGGAAATAATACCAGCAAAAAGATACATAGTCAAAATGCCATTAACAAGTACTGTTTAATAGACTGAAGTACTTTATATGGTATAGGAATTTACATTACAAATGTAAGTGTGAGCTTGCTATCTTTAATGTTCAGCTGACTTGTACTATGCATATTATATATCATGGTACAATCAAAATTCTTGGCCTTTTGAAACAGAGCAAATTGCAACCGAGGAGGAGATTACTGATATTATTATAGGACTATTAGACATGTGTGCTGCAATCAATACTCTAATGAAGCAAGGATGGCCCTGGGAAGGACTTTTACAAGGAAATGCTCCTTGTGGGTGTTTTGGAGCTATTGTCCTCTGACCTTGTGTCCCCTGAGAGCTAATTATCCCTTGAGTGCAATGTACTGCTCTGCTCTGTATTTTGCAATATTGTAGTAAAAGTGCAGGATTCTATATTCTGTTTTTTTTAAACACATCTTTTATTTATCTATATGGATGAGTACTTAAGAGTAATTGAAAGCTGTCCCAGTCCCCTTCAATAACACACATCACAATAAATGACATTTGACAACCTTTATTAGATTTCCGTAACATAGCTTTGATCACCAACTTTATTAATTACAACTATTCATGATATAATTGATACTAGAATACAGCATAACCTCCTTGTAATGTTAATCAGGGCAGCGTACCTATTCACCCTGCCCCAGTAAGCAGCGTCCATACTTATACTCACTTTACTTATGAAGCAGCGTCCCATCTCACTTCATACACCATTCATTGTAATGGTAAATCAGGGCATCGTACCTACTCACCCTGCCCAACAGGCAGGGTCCATACCTCTGCTCTTTTACTTTACCTATGAAGCAGTGTCTCAACTCACTTCATACACCATCCATTGAATTACCATCCACCAAATAAACACCATCCTTACCTCGGCTTGCTTATCTATTCAGCAAGCTTCCTCCAACTACTCATTTCCTTTCCCCAGATCCTTGAAATGAACATCCAGACATCAGAGGGGGAACAGAAGAGGGCAAGCCTATCCCTCTTCTCTGCCAACCATCCTGACCAGGCTGTTCCCCCTCCCTTCTACCCAAAATTGTTCAATCCACTTCCAACAAAGGGAAGGGTCAAGCCAAACATCATTTGATGTACAATAATTACCTGGACATTACCATCCCTTGGCAATTACCTAATGCTTACCAAAACCTCACCTGCCACTGGAGCAAGAATACTCAAGCCCAATTACCAACACTACCTGACCCCTAGCAAGGAAGACCCCAGCTAACAATATAATATGAAGTTCAATTCTGATACTCCCCAACAATTTCAAGCAAACAAAACATTACCTTGTGAGTACATATTCCGCTGCATGGCTGGAAAACCAAACTTTTCATGCCCTCCATCAGCTGCCACATTCCTCAGCCTTCAATCTTGCCTGTCGAGTCTGTGTTCCTTTCACCCATCACGTAAAATCCACTCTGCGCATCCCATCTACCACCTCAGTGATCTATAAAGAGAGGGATAAAATTAAATCCTCTAATATGTAGAGAAGGCTCCACCTTATATCCACCTATTCCAAATTATAGCCACAGCATTTCAAGACTGCATCTGCAAGAAAGAAAAAGACAGGTAAATCATTCAATGTACCACCGCCAAAATAAGTCCCTGTAAGTAACATACCATCATGCCCAAACTGCCACTCATCCTTCCACTCAACTGATCTCCTAATGATTAACTGAAATTATGTTTATAATGAATCAGTTGCATAGTCATTCTGGCATCCTACCGACTACCCTTATACTGGAACAAACATCTGACTTTTAAGTCTACCTTGATGTGTCTTATTGAGTACCAATTGAAGTATGACAGCTACCATATTGTTCACCACTTCAGTAAGCAAAACTCAAACCCCGGCAGCACCAATACCTTTCAATTCCACTGCTTTAGGCCACTGAACGTTACAGTCTGCACTTCCTCTGCCTGTGCTGTCATTGCACACCACTCTACCACAAGAACCTCCATCACCTTTGAGACTGCTACCTTCATCTCACTGGCCAGAGCCCATACTACTCTTCCCACCTTTACATTCACTTCCTTCAGGCCACTGATTGCCACCATTCTGTGCTTCCCAGACCTGTAAAAAAAAAAAAAAAAAAAAAAAAAAAATTGCAAGTCCAATATACACATACCGAAAACTTCCACTTACAGCCCTTCTCCTTGAAGCACCATCTCTTTCCTGCCCATTGAAAGCAGTTTATCTACATCTGGCTGAACACCCATACTTGGCCTGTAACAATATGTTATCCTGTGAACAGCTTATGCCTTTATATACTAATGACCAAAATTACACCTTGATCATAAAATATAGACATCATTCGTTAGGGTCTACTTCCCCCCACCTTAATATTCTGCTGTAGTACCTTATCCTGCCTAGTCTTGAATAGCCTCTTGCACCTTTAAAACCTAACCAGTTAACTGAAATGCCAATAGAAATGAGATTTGTAATGATCCTAATAATGAACTGACCAGGTGAAATATACTATGAATTCCAACTTATTGGTATAATATAGCTATCCCAATAGGTGTACTGTTGGGAAACTGTATTGGCCTGGTCCTAAGTATATTAGTAGACCACCTTCTTAACATTGGTCTCCATTAAATATGCTGTCAGCTAAGAAAAAAGGAGCCATTCCAGTACCCACTTAACATATTTATCAATGAACCTATGTTATTGCTGAATAATGCACTGCTAGATTATGGGCCGGATTCATGAAGGCTTGCACGGAGTCTAAGAATAGAGTAAGACTCCAGACAGCCAATATGTCTGCCGAGCGATCCAGGAACAGCCAGCAGGGGCATGTATGAGAGCTCCTAAAACTACCCTTGCACGGACAGTGTTGTGTTATGTTATGCAAATTACCTCATTTGCAGCTGAAAGCTATGCAAATGAGGTAAATTTGCGATCCAGGAAACACTAACCTGTCCGAGTAAGAGTAGTGTTATTTGCAGAAATGTACTCCATTGGTAATGGAGTACTGTTCTGCAAATAGCAAAACGGAGCTATGACAGCTCCAAATAAAGGATGCATCCAGTTGAGGAAGCATGCCAATGGCCAAATATAAGGTCATTAGCATTTTTATCCATTGCAAAATAATAAAAAATAATTTTCTTCCCTGATCTCCAATGTTTAAGCGTAGCGCAGCGACGCGCAAATGTGTGTCGCTCTAAAAACCAAAAAATAAATAAATAAATAATAGCCAAAAATAGGCATTTTATAAAAATATTCATCTGCCATGCAGGTGAATGACAGGCTGAAGACAACATGGCTACTGAGTAGTGGTTGCTAAGGGGGGAAGCTCAGTCTGAGAGATGTAACCAAGCATTACTAGGCAATCCTATGCAAATGAGGATAAGGATAGTGAATCCCAATTTTGCCTGCCATGTGAACCATGTCCCTAGAGTGTAAGAGTAGGATTAGGGGAGTAACAGAGTGGAAAATAGATGACATCATGAGGGGGTATGTATCAAAGACTGTAAGCTTATTGGAGCAGAGTGGCATGTGCTTGCTGTAAGAGACTCAGGACTGGAAGAGGCGTGCCTACAGTTGTCTTAACTGAAACTCAGAAATTAAAGGTGTACACCATGGATATCACCAGGGTTGGGAGGGTGGCCTAATGGTTAAGGTGTTTGCCTTACAAACACAAGGTGCAGGGTTTGAGTCTCACAAGGGATAATTGGCTAGGCTTACAATGGCTCGCAGGGGCAGTTAGCCTAGTACTTAACCTATGAACCTATAACCTATGAACCTATGAACCAAAGTTTATTGCAAAGATGCTTACACTGTGTGCGTGTGTGAGCACCTGTAAACCCGTGTAAGCCTGTGTGCACGTGTGTGCGCCTGTGTAAGCCTGTGTAAGGCTGTTGAAGCCTGTGTGCGTGCATGTGCACCCACCTAAGCCTGTGTAAGCTTGTGTAAGTCCATGTAAGCCTGTGTAAGCCTGTGTGCGCTCGTGTGCGCGTGTTTGCCCTTGTTTGCGCATCGCTGCCCCCTGTGGAAACAGAAAGGTAAAAGGAAGGAAAATAAGTAGTAGGAAGTTAAGCAAGAACTAGCAGACCTGCCAGGTGAAATCAATCAGAATCAGCCAATTACACAGGCAGTACACTAGCCCAGCCCAGCCCAGCACTTAAAACTCTGCAAACAACATTCCCCCATGTTTTTCTCAGAAACACTGCAACACTACAGTCTACAAAGAGAAGTGAAAACTTAAAAAGCTCAACTGAGACAAAAAAATGTTAGGGGTTGCCATTGCTATTATAAGGCAACATGTGCAAGATGCTGAGGGTGGTGCCATTGCGAATGCTGCTGAGCAACCCACAGTGAGGATATGGAAAAGAGTGTACAGACCCAGGGTAACCTATCAGGGGCTGCATGAGCTGGAGATAGTGGAGCACTATAGAGTGGACAGAGACCTCCTGCAGCAAGTTGTTGAGCTGTGCAGGCCACGCCCCACACACAGAATCAACAGAGGGGAACCCATCCCAGTGGAAACCAAGGTATGTGTTGGCCTAAGAATACTAGCAACAGGTTCCTTCCAGAGACCAACTGGTGATATGATGGGGATATCTCAAGCATCAGCATCCAGGGTGCTGCACCAGTTCCTGAATGCCATGACAGCACATGTTGGTGATCATGTATACTTCCCCAATTCCCGTGAGGTATTGGCCAGCAATATGCGTCTCTTCCAGCAAATAGCGGAATACCCTGAGGTAGTGCGTGCAATTGACTGCATGCACATACACATCAATGCACCAGCCGGTGAGCGGGGTAGGGCCTACATCAACCGCAAGGACTTCCACTCCATCAACTGCCAGGTCATGTGCGATGCCCAGGGCATAATACTGAATGTGTGTGCTGGCTGCCCTGGAAGCTACCGCAATTCCCATATCTGGCATCTGACACAGCTGTACCAGACATTTGCCAATGGGGACATCCCTGACGGTCAACTAGAGGGGGATGCTGGATACGCACTAGAGCCATGGCTGATGACACCCATCAGAAATGTACACACACCTGAGCAAGAACTCCATAATCTGCTTTTACTGTATTTGTGTTCTTCCTACTTTATTTTGCTTTTGCGTCATCTTAAAAGTGCTCAATTGTATTTATTACTGCTTGGTGTAACTCATTCTAATCCTTTTAGTTTAAGCACTTGGGCTTCAGACCAGTTGTTTTACATTAGGAAGGTTTGTGGCCTGCACTGTGGTGGCAAGACACGCAGCTTACATTCTTCTAAGTTGTGAACTGCTGATTGAGGGCTCAGTTATTCTAAAAGTGTATTAGTTCTGGATTAAGCACTTGGGCTTCAGGCCAGTTATTTTACATTAAGAAAGTTCGTGGTCTGCACTCTTGTGGGAGGAGAGGCTGGACTCTGCCCTTCTGAGCTGGGAATTTCTGGTTAAAGGCTTATAGTGCCTGCATATTTGAACTGTTTCTTACTGAAATTGGTACACCTTGTTTGCTGTAGCATAGACTAGATCAAGGCCTAGATTTATTTGTATGCTGCTTGTTTGTTTGCTTGTTATTTCCCTGAAATGCTAATTCCACCTAAAACGCGGTTTTTTAGCGCTTCTGTGGATCCCTAGTGATATCTGCATTGCTTACTGTACTTATTTCCTTGTTTCACTTGAAAGAAAGTTACTGTTTGTCATTTTTGCATTTAAGTTACCTGAAACACATTGCATTTAAGTTACCTGGCACTTGCTCACTAAAGCAATTATATAAGTCAGCACTAAAATATTAAAAGCACTACACCCTCACAAACTCCCATTGAGTACCTTGTTCCCCATTGGCCCTTTTTTTTCAATTATAAAGGAATTCCCAATACTATTCTAGCATGTCCAAAGGTCATTTGTCAATCTCCTCTCCGGTCCAGCTGGTGAATCTGGGAATCTTGAGGCAATGTTACAACTGCCTTATGTACACAGACAATCCTCTCCTCCTCCCAACAAATTCCAACACATGTGAGAGATGCAACCATATAGCCATACTGGAGGCTAAGCTCTCTCAACTCAGTACTGGCAAAACCAGTCAGGAGGAGAAGGAAACCAGACTCACTACAATTCCAGTCTCACATAGACCTACCACGACGGCAAACAAAACACATAAACACACAAAAACATACTCGGAGACTCTAAATAAAAATCTGCCTAAGCAGCAGAGACCTCCAAAGCAGACACCCAAGCAACCGATACCCCAAAACAAAACACATGCAACACATAGCTCACAAAGCCAGTGTGCCGAACAGTCACAGCCCTTAAGGCTAAACAACACAACTGATACACTTGTAATAGGTGACTCTGTCGCCAGGCACATTGATGCCCCGCTCAAAAGGCTGAATAAGGAGAAGGTCATGGTGAGCTGCCTGTCGGGCACTAGGATCCGCCACATAACACAAGCACTCAGGTCACTCCAAGGCAAGTACAAATATGACTCAGTCATTGTCCATGCTGGTGTGAATGACCTGAGACGTACCTTCCTGGGCTACATGAAAAGAGACATAGAGGAGCTCTCTGAGCATGTAGCCCAGGCTGGTATGATCCTGACCTTGAGTAGTATCTTACCCTCACCAAGAATGATGCCACAATATGAAGACAAGATGATCAATTTCAACAATTTGCTTAAGTATTGGTGTCATTCAAAGGGCATCCAATGCCTGTCAGCCTGGGATGACATGCTCGACAAGCCACAATGCTTCGCTAGGGACGGCTTGCACCTGTCACCTCTGGGCTTTTGGATATTGGTAAAGGCTCTTGCTACCCCCATAGTGCCTTTTTTAGGCAAGGCTCAAAAGACAAACCCACCTCCATTGGTATCACAAGGTATAAGAAATTAAGAGTAATGCTACTCAATGCCAGAATTCTAAACCTCAAGATGCACGCACTCAAAACTCTCCTTAGCATGGAAAACATCGATATCTGTGCAGTAACAGAAACCTGGTTCAAGGCTCCCGAGAGCACCCCAGCACTACCAGGTTATACCTCATAGCATGCTTTTTGGCCCCAAAACTTGGACCATACCACAAAAGGAGGGAGAGTATCAATATTTGTCAAAGATACCCATACCTCCAGGTTGGTGGCACAGCACAAAGTATCAGAGACTATCCATGTGCAACTAACAGTGGGTAAAACTGCCTTCCAGTTTATAGCCTGCTACAGACAACCCTCCCAAACCCAGGAACCCCACTCGGCCTTCCTGAGAACACTGGAAAATATGAAGGTCTCTCCAAACACCATTATATTGGGTGACTTCAACTACCCAAACATAGACTGGGAGCATTACTCTAGCTCCAACACCCTAGCCCAAAGGTTCCTAGAATTTATAAACTCAAATACTACGGAACAACTTGTTACCACTCCCACAAGAGGGGAAAACATACTGGACCTGATCATCACCAATATGGGGACTCTATGCTCCAGACCAGAAGTGCATCCCTCACTGGTAAGATAAGACCATAAACTAATCTCACTGGATATTCACATCCCGACTCCACCCCCTGCCCTGAAAACCACAATGAAAAACTTCTCTAAAGCAAATTTCACACTCCTTAAAACTGTGGTGGAATCATTCAAAGCCCCCGAGCCTGTGAAAAATATGACCCAGACTGCAGAATCCTTTATAAACGCATTCTATGAACACCTTCAGGAATGCATGGATCATGCAATCCCAAATAAAACCAAGACCCAATCCTCCAAAGGCAGACATCCTGTCTGGTGGACTCCAGCCATAAACAAACTATACAATAGAAGGAGGAAGCTACTACATGATAGAGCAAAATCCCAAAAAGGGAAGGCATCTCTGATCAGTATTAGCAAAAAACTACGGCCCTCATAAAATCGTCTAAGTACGGCTTCAAGAGAAAAATTGCACAGGACACTAAGGATAATCACAAGGCTTTCTTTAGTTATGTTAGGAACCTGGGTGGGAATTCCCAGATATGCTCAGAATTAGTCCAAAATGACAAACAATACACCAAACCCACAGACATTGCCAACATCCTAGCTGAAAGGTTTAGCACAAACTTCTCCCCCCTCCCCACCAAAAGGGCAAATATTTATCCCAGCAGGGTGCTGCCCCCCTGACATCTCAGATGCTCAGGTAAGAGCTGCCCTCTCCAAAGCAAAAAACACAGCATCAATGGGACTAGACGGTGTCCCAGGCTGCGTCCTACATGAACTCCAAGAAGAGCTAAACCCAAACATAAAACTACTGTTCAGTCTCAGCCTTACTACAGGATATGTACCCAAAAAGTGGCGTACAGCAACAGTGGTCCCTCTCCACAAAGGTGGTGCCTCAACGGATCCTGGAAACTATCACCCCATAAGCCTGACTAGCTTGGTCTGCAAAGCTATGGAAAGGATCATCATGGACCTCATAAATAAAGATATTGGGGACCTACAGACACTGGATCCTACCCAGTTCGGCTTTATTAAGGGCAGATCCTGCCTCTTAAACCTGGTTGATTTCTTTGAATCAGTCACCAAGGCCATTGACGAGGGGAAGGTGGTCCACACAGCCTACCTGGACCTCGCAAAAGCCTTCAATACAATATCCCACTCAGGCATTATAGATAAGCTCACCAGCTTAAATATAACCCCCTATGTCACTAGATGGGTTGCAAACTGGCTCAAGGACAGAACCCACATGGTTAGAATTGCTGGAGCCATGTCAGACTCCAAACCAGTTACAAGTGGCATCCCAAAAGGCTCAGTCCTGGGACCTCTCTTGTTCAGTATATATTTCTCGGAGGTACAGGCCAACATGGAAGGACTGTGGCTGACTAAGTTCACAGATGACTGCAAACGGGGAACCATAATTGACTCTCCAGCTGACACAAGCATCCTCCAAAAGGGCCTCATAGAAACAGACAACTGGTGCCAGAGCTATGGCCTCAAGCTAAACGCCAAAAAGTGTATAGTCATCCCCTTTGGCAAACACAAAGTGCCCGCAAATTACCACATAGGTGGTAATCCATTAAGTACAGAAGAAGTAATTAGGGACCTGGGGACCCAAGTTGATAGCAATCTCTCATTTGACAACCACGTGGCCAAAGTGGTTAGAAAAACATTTTATATAGCCCACCTAATCATGAAGGGATTCACATCTAGATAATGGGAGGTCATCGTGCCTCTTTACTCATCCCTCATCAGGCCCATAATTGAGTACAATGCCCCTTTCAGGATGTACCTTACCAGACACCTGCAGCAACTGGAAAGACCCCAAAAGTACCTCACCAAGAGGATCAAAGGGCTCAAACAGATGCCATATGCTGCCCGGTTAAAGAAACTCCAGCTTTACTCAGTGGC
The DNA here is from genome assembly GCF_019279795.1 of Protopterus annectens. NCBI lineage: Eukaryota > Metazoa > Chordata > Ceratodontiformes > Protopteridae > Protopterus > Protopterus annectens. Next base: position 1,479,809,716 of record NC_056731.1, on the reverse strand, counting down.
ATACCGCCTGCTCAGAGGTGATCTGTGCCTGAAGTATAAAGCCATGTCCAACCTGGAATTAATGGACATGCTGCACCTCAGAAAATCCAAATCCCATCGAGCTACGTGCTCGAGAGACTTGAACCTCAGCACTGAAATAAATAGGACATGCTGGAGTGACAGATTCATAACCCAGAGGCTCCCTTCACTCTGGAATAAAATCCCAGTCCAGGTTAGGCAGAGTCCCTCATTGACTCTCTTCAAGAGGAATCTTGATGAGTGGATGGAAGATCGTAGGTTTACCCTGGGTATCACTTCTGTGTCACTGTTAGACAGAGGCACAGTATACTAACCTCAAAAAAGTGCCTAGCAAAATTAATTTAAAATGGGTGGCGAAAGCCAAACACACTCTGGCTAGGCTTATAAATGCCCTAGGGCAGATAGCCTAGTATGAACCTATGAACCTATGAACCTATGAGGCACACACACAAACACGAAATGTAATCAAGTGTGCGTTTGGGATGCTCAAGTCACGGTTCCGGTGCCTGGACACATCTGGTGGAGCCTTGCAGTACTCACCAACTACATGTACCCAAATTGTCATGGTATGTGCCATGCTACACAATATGATCCTGCAAAAACAGCTGCAGCAGGAACAGCATGGGGCAGGGCCAAACAACCCCCCCCCCACCATTGCCAAGGCCTGCACAGGCACAGCGTGACTTGGAGGAGGAACAACCTGAGCCTGCCCCAGTAGGCAGAAGGGGGCATGCCCAGTATGCCTTGGCCTTGGCAAAGAGGCAACACATAGCACATACACTGGCTCAGTAGGAACCCTGGAAATTATACCTCTCTCTGACTCGCACATAAAATAAAAGGGATGCCTAGCTTGGCACTACCTGTTTCCAAACATGTATAGGGAGTGTAGTATGTGCATCCGACATAAGCAGCCCTGCAGCACCACTTAAGGCATGATTGCCATGTTTTAAGCAATATAAAGCAGTGCTAAGCAGCTTTTACCAATATTTAGTATATGTAAACAAAATTGCCCGTGCTAACTAACGCAATGTCAGACAATGTTGAGCAATGTTGGGCAAGGTCGGGCAAAGTTGAACAAAGACAGGTAAACATATTCATATTAGCTTTACTGTCCCTTAAGCAGTCTGGTCTGCCAGCATGAAAATAAAAAGCAGTGACAGGGCTCGAACCCAGGATACTATTCACTACAGTTACAGTACTGAACCACTAAGCCATGATAACATTTCAGTAGCACAGACACAGCAGGACAATTGTACAGTAACGCAAAGACAAAGAAATGCTGTAACTTTCCCCTAAAGAGGCATATGGGTAACCTCCCTCACAGGCCTATGTAGACAGAGAACATCAGGCCAGGCGGTGTGATGTGGGTTGTGTAGGCTATGAAGTTGCAATCTAATATATGTGGCATTGGACACTAAGAAGTGTAGTACAGTAGTATGCCTCAAGCCAGTATGATAGGCAACAGTACAGACTGAAATGGTGTACCGTACATAGCAGTGCAGGCATAGCAAATGTGTAAAAGTGTCAGGTGAACCCCTCATCCTATGTACACCCACAGTAACAATCAAGCGTGGCCCTGGGTAGAAATGTACAATGAATAGCTGTTCCCCCTGTATGTAGAAATATTGATAAGTCTATGCAAAGTGTCTCATGGAAGCCCTGCAGGCACAAAAGGATCTCTGTTGATCTATGACACAAAGGTGAGGCCTGCTGTAAAAATACAACTTGATTTTCCATACACATACAGTATAAGTGTCTATACTGGGCGTGCTCACACACTCCAACAAATGTAGTGGATTTCATTCAGCATCACACTGAAAGGTCATACTGGGCATGCTCACACATTTAAATAAACAAAGCAAATGTCAGGCAACAACATACTGAAAGGTCATACTGGGTATGCTCACACACTTGCCAAATACTGAGGTGATAATAAGGGATCTATGGACAAATGTGGATAGACATCTCTACTTCCAGAAACACATTCACAAAGTTGTCAGAAAATCATGCTATGTGTTCACACAAACTGTCAAGGTCTGTGCATGTAGGTCAAAGGAGGTTCCCACTACTCATCAGTCATCAGACTTGTCAGAGAGTACCACAACACACTCGCGATGAATCTGACTAGGCATGTTCAGCAGCCAGAATGACCACCAAAGTACCCTAACGAGATGATTACTGGCCTCAAACAGTTGCCCCATGCAACAAGACTGAATGTAACCCAATCTGTACTCTGTTGCATACTGTCTACTCAGGAGATCTCTGCCCAACAGACAGGTCCATGTCATGACTACACTCAGATCTGTTCTGAGTTACAGGTCAATGGCACTAAATATATAGACCCAACTGATATTGCCAACATCCTGGAAGATAGGATCAGTGTTAACTGTACCCCCCTCTCACCCATGAAAGAGCACATCTCTATAATGGAAGACTGCAAACTTGCTGTCATCATGGCTGCACAGGTACAAAACACTCTCCAAAGCCAGTATCACAGCAACCATGGGACCAGATAACTTCACAGGCTGTGTTCCACACAAACCACAGAACGAACAGGCACCACACTAAAGTACCATGTGCAGTCATAGCCTCACCTCATGCTTTGTGCCTGTTGAATGGTGCACAGTAATGGTTATCTCACTACACAAGGGTGGAGACACCATGGACCCCAGGACCTAGCACCCCATTAGTCTGATGAGCCCGCTCTTCAACGCCATGGAATGTATCATCATACAACATATAAATAATTACATTTGTAATCCCCAAACCCTGGACCACAACCATGTTGGGTTTGTAAAATGCAGATCATGTCTCCTAAACCTGATAGATGACATTGAAGCAGTCAACAGAACCGTTAACAAGGGTAAGGTGGTTCACACAGCCTATGCTGATCCTGCCACAGCTTACAACACCACCCCACACTCTGGAAATATAGATAAACCCACTAAACTAGGTATAAATTGCTATGTCACAAGATGGGTTGCCAACAGGCTTACTGACAGAACACACACTGTGAAAGTAGCAGACTCCAAGTATGACTTTGGACCAGTGATGAGTGCAGTACCACAAGGTCCAGTCCTGTGTCTTGTCCTGTTTAGTATCTACTTCCCTGAAGTAAACTTTAACATGGAAGGTCTGTGGTTACTGAAATTTCCAGAGGACTGGAAACTAGGAGCCATAATTGTAAACACTAAAGATGTGGACATCCTACAAAAGGGCCTCACTGAGACAGACGGCTGTTGTCAAAGCCATGGGCTCTAGCTCAATGCCAAAAGGTGCATTGTCATCCCCTTTGTTAAAAACTCTGTAGCCAAGAACTATAACATAGGCAGTAGTATACTTAACACTGAAAGTGTGACAAGAGACCTTGGGTCACAGGTGGACACTGGACACAATTCTGATAATCACATCCCCACAGTAGTCAGGAAACCTTGTTATGTGGCACACCTCATCACAAAATGTGTCTCATGCAGAATAGAAGAAGACATTGTTCCCCACTACTCATCACTCACTAGAACTATAATAGAGTACAACACCACTTTTGCTATATACCTCACAAGACAGCTACAACAACTGGAAAGCCTGCAGCAATACCTCACAAAATGCATTAGCGGCCTGAAATACATGCCATACACAGACCATCTCAAAATGCTCCATCTGTACTCTCTTGCATATCGTCCACTCAGATGTGTTCAATGCCTAACATACAAAGCTATGTCAAACGCAGAGCTGTTGGACATGCTCTACATAAAACACTCACAATCCCTCTGACCTTCAGACCCAAAACCATGAGTGAAATACAAAAGGAAGGGGTGTACCCATTTACCTTATGGATACCCACGCCTTCAGGTTAGTGGCACAGCATGAGGCCTTGGAGACCATGCAAGTGCAGTTAACATTGGGCAAAGCTACCCATCAGATTGTAGCCTGCTACATATCACCTACCTTGTCACAGGAACCTCACTCAGTATTCCTGAGAACAGTGTAAAATATAAAGGTCCTATCAAACACCATTATATAAGGTGATTACAACTACCCAAACATTGAGTGGGAGAATTACTTGTGTACAACTTCCTTTGCCCAATGTTTCCTAGAGTTTAAAAACTCTAACACCCTGGAACAGCTGGTCACCATGCCCACTAGAGGTGACACCATACTGGACATGATCATCACCAACATGGGGTACCAGTGTTCCACAACAGAGATAAAACCCTCGCTGGTAATATCAGATCATAAACTAATCACACTGGATATCCACATCCCGCCCCCCCTACCCAGTCAATGAAACCACCGTGAAGACATTTTCAAAAGCAAACTGCACACATCCCAAGACCAAAGTGTTCCAAAGCCCTCTTGCTATAGGATAATGGTATACAATCTGCCGAATCAGTTACAAGTGCATCCTATGAGCATCTACAGGGATGCATGGATTGAGACATCACAAATAAAACCAAGACGCACTCCTCCAAAAATGAGAAAACAATCTGGTGGTCATTGCCCATAAATAAGCTAGACAACTGAAGGAGGAAACTAACACCTGATAGAGCCAACTTCACTAAAGGAAAGGTATCACTGATCATTATTAGGAAGAAACAATGATCGCTCATAAAATAATTCAAGGACAGTTTCTAAAGACAAATTGCCAAGGAATGTAAGAATAACAACCACAAAGCCTGCAGTAGCTATACCAGACTTGTAGTTGTCAACTTCCAAATATGTTGTCAGCTACTGACAAATGGAAAGAAATACACTGAACCAACTTTCATTGCCCACATCCTGGGGAACAAGTTCATTGTAAACTTCCCCCCATCACCCCCAAAAGGGCCTGTGTCCATCACAGAAGGATGCAGAGCCCCAGATGTCATGGACATGCAGGTAAAGACAGCCCTCTCCAAAGCCAAGAACACAGCATCAATGGGACTGGATGGTGTCCCAGGCTGCTTCTTACACTAGGCCCAAAAGGAACTACACCCTCACCTACATTCACTACCTAGAGTCAATCGTACCACAAGGTATGTACTCAAAGAATGGCATACACTAACAGTCAACCAGCTCCACAAAAGGGGTGCCACAACAGAACGTGGAAACCATTGCCCTATATGTCTACTCAGTTTGGTCTACAAAGCTATTGAGCAAATTGTCATGGAACCCATAAACAGAGACATTGAGGACCTCCAGACACTGGACTCTACACAACCTCGCCTTGTTAAAGGCAGATCCTGCCTCCTAAACATAGTTGACTTACTTCAAACAGTTACCAAGGACATAGATGGAGGTGAAAGTAGTCCACACAGCCCACCTGGACCTCACTAAGGACATTTTACACCATTCCCCACTCTGTCATCATGGACACGCTTACCAGCTTGAACATTAACAGCTATGTCACAGGATGGGTGGCCAAGTGGCTCACAGATCAAACACACATGTTCAGATTTGCAGGTGCCATGTCCGACTCTAAGCCAGTCACAGATGACATCCCACAGGTCTTGGTCCTGGGACCCCACCTGTTCAGTAGACACTGCTCAGAGGTACAGGCAAGCATGGGAGGAGTATGGCTGAACAGGTTTGCAGATGACTGCTAACTGTGGTCCATAATTGACTCTATGGCTGACACACACATCCTCCAGAAAGGGCTTACAGAGACAGATACCTGGTGTCAAAACAATGCCCCAAGAAGAATGCCAAAGAATGCATAGTCATCCCCTTTGGCTAAAACAAAGTGCAAACAAATTACCACATAGGTGGTACTCCAGTATGTATGGAGAAAGTCATGAAGGCCCTGGGGACACAGTTAGATAGTAAACTCTCCTTTGATGATCACATGGCCAAAGTGTTTAGACATTCCTTCTATGTAGCCCACCCAATGTCACCTAATGTAACCCACTTTGTCTAGTCTGATGATGTCACCATCCTACAAATATACCTGTGGAAAAGAGAGCTCATAGTAATGTGTATAGCATGTCATGTAAATGTGTACTCCTGCAGTATCATAAACCAGTTAGGTAGGGTTTGAATCCTGCACTTGACAAATGTGTGTGTGTCTGTTTGCGTGTGATCTCCTTGGAGAGGAGCAACCTTATTGGAGAGTACTCAAACACCTTAAAAGTGGTATACTAATCTTTGTCAGGTCTGATGATGTCACCATCCTACAAATATACCTGTGGAAAAATGAGCTCACTATAATGTGTATAGCGCATTGTGTAAATGCATACTCCTGTAGTATCATAAACCAGTTAGGTAGGGGATTGAATCCTGCACTTGACAAGTGTGTGTGTGTCTGTTTGTATGTGATCTCCTTGGAGAGGAGCAACCTTTTTGGAGAGTACTCAGACACCTTAATAGAGGTATACTAATCTTTGTCAGGTCTGATGATGTCACCATCCTACAAATATACCTGTGGAAAAAAAGAACTCACAGTCATGTGTATAGCATGTCGTGTTAATGCATACTCCTCTAGTATCATAAAGTAGTTAGGTAGGGGTTTTAATCCTGCACTTGGTGAGTGTGTGTGTGACAATGTTGGTCAATGTGTTGTGGGTTTTGCTTTTACTACTGTATGACATATCAGTATGACACCAGTATGTGCATTGCATGTGAGGTAGCTGTGTGGCAAATACCTATACGTACATGTGACCTCAATTATTGCATGTGTGGGAACCCTGCTTTCTCCAAGAACACATCTGTCATCTTTTCAAGAGTGTGCTGCTGCTTTCCAGACCTTAGGTCACATCTGTATGCTTGTGACAAGGCCAGCCACTGCAGTGATCCCTTCCCTAGGTCAACTGTGTCACACACACTCATTATGGTTTCTATAGAATTGTGTGAGTGAGGGTTTATGGCTGAGGTATATGTCAGACCTGTTCAAACACAGCAAAGTCTATCAATGATGGCTATTCATTATAGGTGTACAACAACCTTTGTGGATATGCATGCAGACCCCTTATTGCTTATGTGATCCACCGAGGGATTTAAAAATTCCTTTGGAAATGCGATTATCAAAGGAGAGATGACGTACCACTTGGTTGCATGTACAAATCGGTACCTGTTCTTCATGTTGGTGGCTACTACCTATGTGGTACTGTGGGGATATTATGTTCCGTAAAGGTGGAGGACTATAATTTGGTTGGCTTATAGCTTTACAGCATGGGTTTGACAACAGGGATCTGTCTGTGTGATATCCTTGTGGAGGATGTGTGTGTCATCTGGAGAATGCATTATAGGCCACAGTATGCATTACCAGACATGGACGGACATATCCCTACTGTGTTTGCTTGTACCTAAGAAAGCTATATACCAATCAGGAGTGGTCTCAGTAATGGGTGCAGGTGAATACCACCGGTTACTGGCATAGTATAGTACCTGAAGGATCCAAATGTTACTGTGTGTCCTACATCTGTGTGTCAGTTTTCAAGACATCATCTAACGATTGGTTATGGTCAGGCTGTTGAAGTTATGCATACTACCAGAATGCAAAACAATGACAGATAGTAACAGTATCACCCACAGCACAGTGTCAAACCATGTCATACACACATGTGTAGTCAAGTTCCGAAATGTGAGTAGTACAATGCATACTGGCCACCAATAGAGACTATGGAGTGTTACTGTGTAATACAGGGCATGCCACCCTGCCCATGTGTCCACTATGCATGTACATGCAGACAGTGCACCTTCATCATGTTCACAAATGTATACCTGCAAATCTGTGCCACACACATCCCACACATACTGTCCACTCTCCAACACATGCTGCCAATACTACACACATCAGCCAAGTGGCACGTGGGCAGACAATACACTATTGAAACTAGCCCTGATGTAAACATTACTACATTGACAATCATAGCTTAAATGCATCATGCCTGCTCAGCTACACTTTCAAGCATATCATTACACTCTACTGCTGACAACATGCTAACATTGCTATACTGCTATAAAGTCACCCTGTGCATCAGCACCATGGTAACCTGTTCCTGCATCAATGTTACAGATGACAAGAGGTGGCACAGGTTTCATCATATGCACAGGGTGTGTTGTTGGTTTGCCAGAGGCCTACAGTGAGCCATACAATCAACATGTATGTGTGTGTGTGTGTGTGTGTGTGTGTGTGTGTGTGTGTGTGTGTGTGTGTGTCTGTGTGAGGGCAAAGAGTACTGCTATGGGCCAATGTTGATGTAATGTGTGCGGGTATGTGGTAGCCCTCAGTGTCTTGTTTATGTGTGTGTGTGTGTGTGTGTGTGTGTGTGTCTGCATGCACACAGTCCACCATGTGGCTGCCATATACGGGTATTTTTGGGACAGCCACAGACTGTACCGGACAGGCTTTACAGATCACCATCTCTGGCCACTGATACGGTACCTGTGCCTGGCATGGGTGCTACTGACACTATCGGGTACTAAGCCTGACTGGGTACTATCCCCAGAGATAGATGGATATACACTGGACCAAGGTCCCTGCTGGGACTGTCAAGAGCCATATGCACATGGTCTTCTAGGATGGTCTATGGACAGCCCACCCCCAATATTGCTGCAGCTGGTACTGGCACTACGGGAGTGGCTGTGACTTGAGGGATATCTGCAGAGGCTGCCAGCTGCTGATGTTGCTGGCATACATCCATTTCGACGACTCAACCATCCCGCACTGTCCTGACACATGGACATGACATTGCGGAGGACATCTAATGTCTCACCCCAACATCTATCAGTGACCTCAGTATAATGATGGATGGCACCTGCTAGGTCATAGATACTGTCAATTATGGCGGTGTTATGTGCCCTCTGTGCCATTAGTCCCTGTCTGGTGTGCCGTTCCATATGTGCCTGTGCCTCCATGACAGCCTGGAACATGCGTAAGGTTGTAAGACATGTGGCACATCTGCCAGTGGTATGATGAGCAGCAGTGCTCCGATGAGAACCCCTGGACATCTGCCTATGTGGTATCCTTCTAGACATCTGGGTATGGCTGCTGTGTCAGGATGCATGTGCCATAGATACCACTCTGTCCTGGCCAATGCCGGCTGTACGCTGTCCCTCAGTTAAGGGCATTGGTTTTGGATGTATTGGCAGTATGACTGTGTGCATGGATAGGGTGGACACTTGTGTACTGTCGACTGGTGGCCCAACGACAGACACTGGCAAACATGCCTGTGCCTCAACACACCTATCACCATTATCACTATTATACTCAGTGACATCAGTTTCCCTGCTGCAGTGAACCAGCCCAAAATCAGCACCTGTGAGAGAAACACAGGAAACACACTTTGCGACCTGTACATGATGTCGGCACACATGCACACATGAACACATGAACACATGCACACATGCACACATGAACACATGCACACAAATACACTCCTCACTAAAACAGACACACACTCACACACACACACACTCACACACACACACACAAACACACACACACACACACACACACACACACACACACACACACACACACACACACACACACACACACACACACACACACCACCAGCAATCCAGAACATACTCAATAGCATGTGATGGTGGGGTACAGTATCACAAGCCAAACATTTATATCAAACGTGATAGCATGCAGGATGTGTGTTGCTCAACAGCATGCAGTGTGAGTGTAGACAGCCCTTGCTAATAACAGTATACATGGCTTTGATGCATGTGTGCTTTGTTCAGGGATTGGCATCCCCCTGAAACGCAATGTGTACATGGACACAGCATTGCTGTGCAAGTATCAAAAGCTCTGCAATGTCCTGTGCACCATCACTCACAGGTATACATACCATGGCTGGATGTGTATCTGTGTGTCACATAGATATCCATTTCTGATTAGAGCATCTGTGTCTTTAGCAGATAATTGTGGACATAGGTTTAGCACATGCATGCTATGTATACACAAAGGATGAGTGGTGCATGTATACCTGATGGAATACCATTGCTCAACATAGCCATTGTACAGTGGTTATGGTGAGTGTAGGACATATTGTGGACATGCCACTACCAGCCATGCCATGGCATGCTACCACACAACTGCAACATTAAACATCGCACATACACAATGTGTGTCATGTGACCTATACACTCAATAGCATTACAAAACATATGTGTGCCACTTTGTACAAATGGTGATTGCTATGCATGTTGTGTATAGGTGCATATGTTTGCACACACACAACATTGAGGTGCATAGCAATTAATGATATGTGTAGTACTGTGACAACTGTAACTAGATGGGGTGTAGTACCATAAGCCATCATCATGCAGCATCATGTGGTCACTCAAGGCTACTAATGTGTGCCAGACTGGCACATAGCATGCTGTACCTGAACTGCAGTACCATGGCTACATTCATTATTTCACAGCCATTTGTTACATGGGTTTGTAAGGTGCCCAATAGGGGGCATTGCCTAACATGAATGTGTTATGTGGTGAAGAGTGTCGCACAGCCACAGGAGAGGCCTCTACCCCTCAGGTATATTATGTGTGCTGTGTGGATGACATTTGGGATACTGGAGTGTGACCTTACAGTGGGTGTCTGAATACACCATGTGTAGCATGTTAACGTGTACTGCGTATGACACAGTTGTGTATGTTGTGTGCATGTTTATCAACTCTGCCTATCCAGTGACCACTGCAGTGTTGCCACAATTGTGTGGGATGCTCTGTGTATTGCATGTGTTTGAGGCAGCTATTCACGTTATTGAGATGTGCATAGTCTCGCAGAAAACATGCACAGCATGCATTATGCGCAGGTGTGTGACTTGTACATGCCCTACACCTCACCTATGACATGCACATTTAATTAGAAATATTAAATGTAGAACACACTCACCAGCATGGGTCTGCTGCCTTGCTGTCACACTAGAGGGACCTACAAGGATATGAGACAGTTTGTCAGTGGCAACAACTTTGGCATTGCTACTGTGTGTTTGCAATCTTACAGTAGCATGACTGTTGACAGTCACAGGCCTGCAGATTATATTCCTAATTATTATTATTGCACAACACTAGGCACCACATCTTGTAACTACACAGTACACATCTCACATAAGCATGATCTACCAATAGCGGTAACGGTAGTGTACAGCTATGCCATGTTACCTGCAAACTCCATGTCAATTTGCTGGGTGGCTCCGGCCTCCATTATGATACATGTTAGTTGTTGTTGTTGTTGTTGGCCAGGAGCCACCTGGCTCAGGAGCAGCTCCTCCACTCTGGTGAGGGGGGGATGGATGGCTACCCCACCACCTGTGGCAAGCTGTTATCTACGGATATCAGACGCATGCTGCCGGACATGTCTAATTAAATCACTGCAGTGATGGCGTACCTGATCATATGTCCGGTTATGCATGCCTATGTCATTTACCCTATGGACAAGGTCTTGCCACAGTGCAATCCGCTCATGCTGGTCCTGGCTGGTTCTTGAGAACAGCAGGGCATAGTGCTGAACCATGGTGGCTGTAATCACTTCCTCCTCTGCTGGGCTATATGAGGGATTACGATGGTGGGCCATGACCCTGGAAGACAATGAAACAATATGTGTGAGCAAGTCAAGTGGCACACTTAACATTCTAAAGTACAGATATCAATTAACTGCCATATATAGCAACTTATTGGCTGTCAAAGGATACACACTTTCAATACCACATATCAGTGCTCAACCCACAACTGCCTGACAGTGCCTGGCACACTCTATATATCAAACCATGTTTTGCACAGCAACAAAGATAAACCAGTATGTAAGACTATACAACAGTACATGGCACACTGTATGCGACACAATGCACCACCTAGCCACAGGGGGTATATATCAAGCTAATGCATAATGTAACATGTAATCCATTACAATGATTGTAAATTCCAGTTACAGTATTACCAGTATACCACACTAGTCATTGATGGCAAACCCCTGCCTAACATATGTGCTCATTCGTTAATATAGGTGGCATACTGCTGTACTAGACTATACATGTTGCTAGATAAGCATCTATATCCTGTAACACACATATGACCAAGGCCATGGTACAGGCATACACACACACATATCAGACATACATACCAGACACAAAGGTATGGCAACCCACATGATCTTTACCTATGTACCATACAGTACTGTGTGTCAGTAGTTACAAGACCTTATGCCTGAGGTATGTCATCTGTGAGGACTACGGGGAACAAATAAAACAGTGGTTCCAAGACATGTGGACATACACCATACTGTGCTGTTTAGGCATACAGCCTCAGGTAGTACTACAGTTAATACAGGGATTGGATTCACACACAGTAATACTCAATAAGCATAAATGTACTGCTGTAGCCTACAATGGGACACCCCAGTCGACACCAATGGACTACGTCAGACCATATGGCATACTGCTTTTTCTGCCTAGCAATAGCATACACATCTTTTGCTGGGATCACAGCTAGGACACATAATACCATGACAGAAACAGTTTCCCACTTAGCTATCACACATATACAGAACTCTGACACATTCACATCAACACATTTACCATCACACTCAGTCAACCTCACATAGCAATTATTGCAACAAGTACATGTGGGTATGTATCGGTTCATAGGTAGGTTATAGGCTATTGGCCCTAGGGCCTATAGATGTCTAGTCATACGCTACCCTGGCCTTTGACACACAAGTAATTTCATTTCACATGGCCCTGTCAAGCAGAGCCACAGAGGTGATTCCCGGGGTGTATTTCCTATCTCCCATACAATCATCAAGATTATATATGACGACTGCTAATTAGGAGCTTTGTTTACTATTGATAGGTGGTTAGTTCCAGAGTATGGGATGTCTCTGAGATCAGAATCTATCCCTCCAGCATGTGCTGTTTATTGAGGTGACAAGGTTTAGGTCCCTAGAGCATGTAGCTTGTAGGGACTGTGATCTGTTTACGTGGAGCATGTCCAACAGCTCTGGGTTTCACATAGCTTTGTATGTTAGGCAGAGGTCACCTCTGGGTAGGCGGTATGTGACACAGTCTAGCTGTGGTTTTGTGAGATGGTCTGCATAGGTCATCTGTTTGAGGCTGGTATTACTCTTTGTGAGGTATGTCTGTGTCCTTTCCAGTTGCTTTAGATGTCTTGTGAGGTACATACCACATGGGGCATTGTACTCTATAATGGGTTTTATGTGTGTGGAGTAGAGGGGAACACTGACCTATATTTCCCTGGATGACACACCTTTTGTGATGACATGTGCCACGTAGACAGATTACATGACTAGTGTGGCACTGTGACTATCAAAGGGGAGACTACTGTCCACCTGTGTCCCATGGTCTCTTATCACACCTTCAGTGTTAAGTACCACCTATGTGGTAGTTAATGGGTACTGAGTTTTTGCAAGGATGGATGCCAATGCAGTGTCAACATTGAGCTTGAGTCCATGGCTTTGTCACCAGGCATCTGTTGCAGTAAATATGACCCCCTCTCTCTCTCTCTCTCTATATATATATATATATATATATATATATATATATATATATATATATATATATATATATATATATATACACACACACACACACACACACACACACACACACACACACACACACACACACACACACACACACACACACACATATAAACATCCACTGGTGTACATATAGATATACATATAGGCACATATACAGTTCACCTTTCATGGTGGGAATATCAAGTATGCGAAGGTTGTGAGGTATACAGTTATGTCATAACATTGCACAGTGTTGTGCGGAATGAATTGCAGGTGTTCTCAGCCCATGTAGCTTTAGCAGGCCTCACTGGCTGCAACACTGCAAACCTGACGAATCATACCCATAGCGTTTAACCACCACATGTCATATACCAGCACTGTATGCTGTCTGGTTTGCCACACACTACAACCTACATAGAAATATGCACATAACAACCTTCAACAACATATATATATATCCACCTTTGACAAACAGTTGCAGTATGTCCCTTGCTCTATGCACATGTACAGATGCTAATAGATCTGACACAGACAGATCTCTCCGTATATGTGTGTCATACACACACAAGGACCACACTGTTGTAAGTCCATGTACCTCACGGCTGACCTGTTGGGCCTTGCTGCAAAATGAACAGGTGTCACATGTGAGCACACAGTACTATTAGAGGGTGTATATATAGCTGCAAATACTAAATTAGCATACTAGCCTGGTACAGCTGTTGCCAATGCTAAGCTACACGTTAATATGACTATCATGCATTTGTTACTCTGTCACATCCATGTTTACATGACTGCATGCGCTACTCCCCCAAAAAGACATTGTACACACTACTGTACAGAACACAGATAACATGGATCAGATGTTTGACATTTAATGATGAACTACATATGTCACAGTCATATCCCACTGCACACAGCTACACACTGATTTCTCCATGGCAGTAGTTATGCAGGGCATCTGTGCATAGATACATACTGCTGCCACATATGAATGATTCAAACTATGTAGAGTACTCTTCAAAAACATCTACTACATGCCAGTAAATACATATCTATTACATACCTTTCCTTTGTATGTGTTTGTAGTAGTCACTTCAGTGTGTTTTGTACACTTTGTTTTGTTAATATCGTATTTTTTTCAATACATTTTTCTTTTTCAATATATTATTTTTGCAATATATTTTTTCAATATATTTTCTTTTTTTCAATATATTTTTTTCAATATAATTTTTTTTCAATATATATATATATATTTTTCAATATATTTCTTTTTTCAATATATTTTCTTTTATATCTTTTTTGTTTCCTGTTGCTGTGGTCTGTGTCTCTCTGTGTCGCTCTGTAATGCTCTCTCTCTCTTTCTCTCTCTCTCTGTCTCTCTCCGTACCTGCAATGAAATGATTGCATGTGTAGGAAGCTAGTACAGCCTGCTTTTATAGGTATCTGCACATGTGCATGTGATGGCTTCTGCACCAGTTGCTGTCCACCATTTGGCAATTGCATGCAGCCTGCTGTGTGCTACTTGCAGTACTCACTGTCATAGCAACCAAATGCTATAAATTGCTAAGTCAGGTAGGCGTAGCCCTTTCAGCTTTCCAAAGTGGGGACCATGCTTGTTTGCTGTGGACACCGTTGTGTAAGTCAGAAGGTTGGTGTACTTCTTGTATATGATGCTAGGGGTGTAGCTAGTGATTTGAATGTTGTACTCAGACCTGAATGTTGCCACTTCCAGTACACAGTTGTCAGTGTAGAATTGTACTCACCCCTACAAATGCTAACACAAGATACATGGGAGTATGTAGTTTCTTTTCTACTTATGCAATTAGCTGCCATACATACGTAGTTATTGAGATGTTTTCATTTGGCACATGAACTGTTTGTGAACTGCTATACTGTGGATATTAATGTACTCACTTCTGCACAGTTTGTGTTTTTTTTTGTTGACATTAGCACAGGATGCTCATGAAAACTGGACAATTCCAGTACTGAGTATGCCTACCTACATTCTTGCTGGACCTAGAACACACAGGTATGTTGTACATTTAGGTGGGGATTGTCCTGCTATGATACTGTGTGGGGGTTGTAAAACGCTGCTGTAACATTATTTACTGCTAAAATGGCTGGTTCTGTTATCACAGTCATGTAATGCAATTCCGCAACAACTGCTGGTAAAGTTCCACAGAACAGGTTTTGTGTTATGGCATTCCTATCTTACCTTTACATTCACTCATTCTGATGCATGATATATATATTTCAGCAACAACCTGCTGTATATCTACTGTGACTTAGTGGCACTTCATGCAGTCTAGGGTGTCCAAGGTCCAGGGCTCAAGACTGACAGTGATGTTTTATTTTGCTGCTGAGCAGAACAAGGGCCCTCACATGCAGGTGACTAAGGCACATTTAAGCAGTTGTAAGTGGGTTTGCGTGGGCTTGCACGAATCTTAGCAATACTTAGCTAAGTGCACACAAGTGCACACTCGCGCAAACCCGCTAACTACTCCTTAAAAGTGCTTACTCCCGCTAACCCCCGTGCTCATTTCTTTGAAAGAAAAGAAAATGGGGAGATAGGAAAGTGGTGAAAAAAGGGCACAAATAGGGAAAGACAGTAGGGAAAACAGCTCGGGATGTGTAGGACAGGTGTAGGGAAGGTCCATAGCTGCCCATTTCTTTAACAGCAACAGCTGTGCATATACTAGTAATTTGGAGGGAAATTTGAAACTTTCCACCCCTGACAGAGGGGTGAGGACAACGAAGTATGTTGTACTGCCAATTAAATTTCAGTTTATGTGTCCAGCGGACATGTGTGCAAAATAGGCAGCTATGTATGGGGCATAATTTTTTTGTGGGAGCAGATTGCCCATTTTTTTTTCAGGTGAGAGTGGAATGTGGGGTAGGGGAAGTAGGTAAATTTTGGGAGGTAGGTTGGGGAGGTAAACAGGCAAGACAATGGCAACAGTGGAACTGAGATCCCCACCCATGGCCGGTCACCACTGCATCTTTACAGCCCAGAGGGTGGCTATGCCAGGGGCTGTGTAGGAGGGGCAGGCTCACCCATGAGTCACGCCACTTTTGCCTCGAGCTGGAGTAGAGGATCAGCGACTGAACGCTCAATCTCCCTATGCACCACAGCCCAGACTGTTTGGAGGGTGATAGGTGACCCTCCTCCAGCCATGCTTGCATGGGGGGATGAGCCCCATCCCCTGCAGTGCTTCCACCAGAAGGTGGCACAGGACCAATGGAGGAGGAGGTCCCGGGCTGGGCACCGGACCTGCTGGTGCCAGGTGCCATTGCCACCTGAGGTGGGACAGGTGGGTCCGCTGGGACTGGCCTTCCCATACATTCTATGTTTAGGAGGATTTAATGACAATATGGGTTAGTAATAGCCAACAGCATTCCAATTTAGTTGTAACAGCATACAGTAGTAGTCCCATTAACCCAACACACCAGAGTTCCAACAGTTGAACAGCAAGCATAACACATGTATATATAGAACAGCAGTGGACATTCCAACAGCATGCAGGATTAATTGGTGGCAATAGGCCACCAAGATTGTGATATGTGAACAGGGCACATGCATTAAAGTAAATGCAGATATTTATAAACCAATAGGACATGTGTCCCAACAAATGTTATGAGATTAGAAATATCCACTGAGGTGTGGAATTGCATTGTTTATGCACATACAGTAGGGTGTAAAAAGATACCTCCATTAACAACTTATATATACTTATAGTTTACACTACATTCCTATTGACTGCAGTTATATATCCCCTACATGTATTATTACACTAGGCAATGTCCGTTAAATTGTGAAATGGGTTTTGCTAGTTCTTGATATACCTGACCTGTATCTGGCATACAAACTGTCCTGTATGCAGATATCACTGCTACATATTTATATATTTCATTCATATTTATATATCTACATATCTGGATTTGTTCAGATGACATTATCAGGTATATGTTAACAGCCCCCTGCATTTCCAGCAGCACACTGACATTTCTGGGGAACACAATAACAAGCAACTCATGTGCCAGATTAACCTGTACATCCTGGCCATGAACCGACAGTTGAGGACTGTATATATGCTTAACAGCTACTGGCACTCCCTTCATCCACTTTATATGGGCCTACCTATGTGTGGGTTGACTGCGCTTAATACAACAGTACTATTTCTATAATGCAAGGGTACAACAACATATTGAAGAAAGTGACACGGGCACACTCCAGGAATTATACCTTTATTAATTACATTACACACTTTTCTACTGGTTCTCTCATTTATTTGATATATTAGTGCATGCAGAGGACTTTTATTCAAGACATATTATACCTTTATTAATGGGTTACAACACCTTTTCATGCTGTCCCATTTATTTTATATAACAGTACATGCAGAGAAGTTATTCAACACTTATTATACCTTTATTAATGGGTTACAACACTCTTTTTCAGGCTCTTTCACTTCTTTTATATGACAACACATGCAGAATAATTACTAACTTGCCTGGTGACACAGCCTTAGCAGCCTATAGACTACAATAGCAATTCTTACATACTTCATTCCATGGCTACATACTCAGTAGTGGGGCATTTTCCATTTCATGGGCCTCCTGTATCCACTAGTTCAGTCGGTCCTCCTTGCATCTCTTCAGGTCTGAGTAGTGGTGACTGACCTGCTCACCAGTCCGAGGGATGCCTGTGGCACTTGTGAGATAATGTGCTAGATGGTTCCAGGCTTCCGCTTTGTACTCAGTGCCCTGAAACTGGCCCTGCAGGAGTCTTGCATTCTGATGATGGACGAGGAGCCAAACCATTACTTTTGACTCCTCAATGCCCCACCATTGTGCTCAAAATGAGAGCCCTTTCTAAAATCATCCATACTGTCTGCAGATGGGAGCTACAACCAGTTATGGCAATTATTCCCACCTATGGAGCTTAAATATGCCTCATTTCCCACACTTATTTGTGATTGGCCAGTTTTGAAAAATCTCAGCTAAAAGCAAACCTGCTTAGCAATGGGTAAACTTCCATTGATATATACGAGTGTGTTGGAAATGCATCCATATGTAAAGATGTCATAGCTTAGTGGTTTAGTACTGTGATTATGGTGCACAGTATCCCGGGTCCAAGGCTTGTCATTGCTTTTTATTTTACTACTGGCCAGACTGGCTAGGAGGTGCAGCTAAGTTTATCCGACTTTGCTCAACTTTGTCCAACGTTGCTCGACGTTGCTCGACGTTGCTCTACGTTGCTCTACATTGCCCGACATTGCCTGACGTTGCCCAACATTGCGCTAGTTAGCGCGATGCGCAGCTCCATGCAAACATGTTTTGTTTGTGCTAGTTGGCGTGATGCGCAGCTCCACGCAAACCCATTGTGCTAGTTAAAGCAGTGCTAACCTATGAGCAATTATACTTAAATGTGCTTAATACTAGTAAACTTTGCTTAGCGGTGCGTCACATTGCTTAAGATACATTACTTATGCATTTATCAGTATGCATGACCATTCCACCTTCTTATATATATATATATATATATATATAAAATATCGTTCACTACCCCATAGGCCATTTCAATGCATTTTACTAAAATTTAAAAGGTAAATGTCAGGAATTATTTTTATGCACAGATTTCCTACAGAAAATGGGAAGGGGAGTGGTGGGACTCGAACCAGGAATGCCTCCTCTTTGTATGAGGGCTCTACCACTACACTATTTGGCTTAATTTACGTATAAGTAGTTTATTATCCTCTTCGATGTCTACACTGCTAACTGTAGCTAAGCAATGGGCAAACCCATGCATACATGGGCAAATACGGGCAGCTATATATGGAATAATAAAAAAAAAAGGAAAGCTTTACATTTTAAACTTGTACAGGGATTTAGAATGTGGGGGGGTGTAGTGTTGGGTATGTAGACATTTGAGCAGACTCGCTCATTTCAGTTGACATTTGCAGTTTAGGCACTTGCAGGGGCATGGATATTTGGACTGCTCGGCAGTCTGACACGCCCCCTGCACTCATGCATGCTCTGTGTTAGACTTAGAGTTGAGTCAGCTCGCCCTCATGAATATGCATGACGTGCTGACATCATACTCTTAGACTGCAGTTTCCAAGTAAGACTTAGTTAGTCTTACACGGAGGATTAGTCAATCCCGGCCTATGACTTTATAACTTTCTTTTTCCTCAATGAATGCTTCTCCAACCTGGACTGGATTAATTCCTTGTGCCACTGAAAACTGTAATCCACCCCCAATGCAAGTCTCAGCATCCTCCCCCATTTGCATTCTCAGAAATAGGCCTGTATGAAGCCCTGCCTGGATGGAACAGAACAGAGGTCTACTATAAGGAGTGTTTTGATAATCGTTGGAAATGATTGGCACTTCTAAAACTGCAGTGGTTTAAACTTCCCAGATATGTTATGCCTTCTATAGAAAAGCTGTTGAACTTGTCACACTTAAAGAAATCCCACTCCCTCAGAACCACATGCTCCAGGGATCTAAGCCTTGTCATCACAATGAACAAAGCATGCTGGAGGGATAGGTTCCTGATGCAGAGACTTCCCAGACTCTGGAATAGACTGCTCATACATGTCACACAGAGAACCTCTTGTCCCTCTTCAAAGGAACCTTATCAATTGGATATTTCACATACACCAGCAAAGACTTGCTTTCAAATTGTTCCCTTCAAAGTCAGGGCAACATCCTGGGCACACCACACACCAGGTGCCCATCCACAGTCCACAATCATTGTAGCCCCACCATGCAAATGTATGAGTTCAGGAACAGTGTTCAGTCCTGACAGAATGACCTCCACAAGAAGCCGCCACCTAGTGACTCCAATACTCAGGTCAATGCCAGCAACTTGTCAGAAAACCACCAAATGCCTGAGGAACAGACCCCCAATCCGAGGCCAGATGAGAGACTAACGTGGCTACACCACACCTCACACATGCCAACCCCCATGAATCAACCACTACTTGCAAATATGTAAAGTCCTTTACTCTATACAATGCATCACAAATATCCCAGGAAATGGCATTGTGTTGGCAGAATTATACCTTTTCACATTCAACATGGAGATCACAATCCATTCACATACACTTCCCCTCCCTGCTATGCAAACCAGTATGCCCACAAAAGGTAAAGAAACATTAAACAGAATTACATTAAATTTAATCTTGGCTATCCAATGGAGGAGCCAGGATGGGATTCCCAGCACCAGTTTTCCCCCTCAGGAATCACAAACAGAATAAATCTCAATACCAGAGGCAACATAAGTGAAAGCTACATTTGCAGCCATTCAAGCAATGACCCTATCTCAGTATTTCCCAGTATATGTGCCCCACTGCTCACACAGGGGTTCGCTGGCCATCTGCACTGCAAATCATGTGTCCTACTTAACCAAATAAACTTTGTGTACTGAGGTTTTTTTCTTTCTTCTTTCCTTCCTCCTTTTTTTTCCTTCCTTCTTTCCCCCCTTTCCTTCCTTCCCTTTTCTTTCATCAAATAAACAAAACAAACACCTACATCCTTACATGGGATGGCCGAATGGATCACTCTATTCTGTCCCTCAGATAAATGTCCCCCCAAAGAACAGAATGAAGCAAAGGAAACAGTATTTTCACCATGCATACATGCAGTACCTCGATGCTGACTAATTTACATACAACCTGACAGGCTTATCCTGCAGTATTTATTTTAGCCTGTCCAGCATGCAACTGCAACCTTAAACTCTGCTCTTAACCCCAATACTTCCTCCTAAATCTACTCAGTCTGAATTGCTTTTCTATGTGTTGCAGAGAGACCATTGCCATTAACAGCTAATATTCTTAAAATATCCCAACCACGATTTATAACTAACTCTAGAAGTAAAAGTAGGGAACATGTACCATGTATAAAAATTCAACTCCCTCTCTCACAATGACTGCAATCCCCACCAGGCATGTGCGGACTACAGCATTGGCTCAGTCAGGAGTTTAAAGCCCGTGAAAAAATACTTGTGGATCTTTCCACCAATCTGACTGCCGAAACCTCCAAACAAAACACCACCAATGCAAATGTCGTCCTCATCTCACAGTACTGTGAGGCAAAGGTTGAAACACTTGAATAACTAGCAACATCCTTTCCCCTTCCTTCAAGCCTGGAATAGCATAGCAAACATTTCCAATGCCCAGTCATTAAAGATAAGAAAACTCCACAAAGTATTCTGAACAGGAATCCCGACTCTTCACACATGTGTCCCCACTCAGCCCTGTTTGAATCCATAGACTCAGACTTCAGCACTGGACCCCTTCTGTTGTGAAACCTACCTGCGTACAACATAGGCAAAAGGTATGTCTCACCGCATGTTCAGTGCTCACTGCCCCTCAGTGATAGACTGCATACTTAACATGGCAAATTAAAATACAAACTAAGTTAGCCAGGTAATTTGAATGGCTCAAACTAGGATGAAACAGCAGCACCCGCACCCTTTCACTGAACAGTTAATATCTCCGGACTGTTCGCACTGTGAGCATTTTCGCCATCAGTTACAGCTGTTGACGGCCAGATTCAAGTACCTGCAAAACATCTCTCCTGCCAGCCATAATGTTCACTCTGCCAAAGCGCGACCCTAAGGTGAAAGCCTTAGTTTAATCTCTAGACTTACAGCAAATGCTGCATTTCCCTTGTACCCCGGAAGGCCTGTAAATCCCAAGCTAGCTCTTCTCAGGAAAAAAAAAAAAAAAGGAAAACACCAACACTTTATGAGCCTCAACCCCTCTATGACCATTACAGCCTCGACAGCGGGAATCATCACAGCGATTCATCAGAAAGCAATGAGCTCTGTGAGGAAACAACTTAAACCCTGAGGCAAGCCTGCACCTTTAATCTAGCCTTACCAAAAACCCACTGGTTGAGAAGAGCAGGAAAACGAGTGGGCACTATGGGACAATGATCCACTTTTATTTATTTAATTTATTATTTTTTTTTAATTTCTTTGTGACAAAGCTCCTTACGCATGGAGCCCTTTCCCAACATGTGAAAGCCTGCAAAAACCAAATGCCATCATGGGTGCAAAAGAAATACAGATTTTTAACACAATATAAATATCCAATAACAAACAAGACTACCTTAATCAGACTAAGCTCAAGTTAGCACATTGATTTCCTGGACCATGAGCAAAACAACACCCCAAGGAAACCAGAAAAAGAAATCAATAAATAAAGACATATACTGATCACCTGCCTCCAACCCATAACCAGAGGCCTACCATCTCTCCTGGGTATACCTACAGGTCATCATGGGTGTACCTGCCATAGCAAGTTCATGCCAAAATGTGACTGCTTAACCCAACTACACTAGCCTAAACCTCTTAAGCCCCTCCCCATCATTATCTCACTTCCTCCCAACCAACCCTACCTCCACTTAACCCTTTCACCTCCCCAACCCACTTAATTCCCCTTAATATTATCCTAACCCCCCCCCCCCCATGAAGATGTCCCGGGACAACTTAGTTTGTGCCAAACTTCATTTACAACAATCATGATTTATATACATAGGCAACTCAAGGTGTAAGCAGTTAGTCTATGGATGTGGGTTCCAACTGGCTAGAATTTAAACAGCCAATGACTGGTTGGCATACAGGGCATTGTCAGACCTCACTCTGATGGACCTCCTGCATATCCACAAAACAAACAGCACCATAATTACCTGCTTTAAAGACTTAAATCTTGCCTGTGATATAAATAGAACCTGCTGGAGAGACAGGTATGTATCCCAGAGACTACCCCACCTATGGAACAGGCTCCCATCCATGTGAAGCAGAGTTCATTCCTAACCCAATTCAAGTGCAACTTGGACAATTGGATGGGCAACAAAGAAATGTATCCCTGGTTTGGCACCTATGTCTCTAATGGACACAGGCAGCCTATAAAGAGTTCATCTCCAGGCTCCTGCTCGTAAATGTTTCATCTCACAAGCCCCTTATTTCACTTATCAAGGGTTCTCTGAACTTGTCAGAGATTTGGGATACAAGGTTTAAAAATGCCCTTGTGGCCATTAACTTAGTAAATACCTATGAACCTATGAAGATTAAGATACAAAGTTACTGGACCAGTTTAGGAAAGTATACATGCCTAGGGTTGCTCCCTAATATGTGGTAAAAGATAAAATGGAAAAAAAATATAAACAACAACATTGTAGTTAATGCAAGTGTTTTCTGTGAACTTCATTAGATAGTCTATCATGCGTATACATAACTATACCCATTCCAATAATCCAAAATCATTCTATCCAGAGTGGAAGATCAGAATTTACTATTATGCACTTAAAGGTGTATTACACTTTTGTGTGGCTTTCATATATTTTACATTTAGAACAAAATCACTGTTTCTTTGTGTGAGGGATGCTTTAAGATAAATCAGATCCAACTAAAAATAACGATTGATATACAGCCCGCTTTAAGGGGCTTAAGGGAGTGAGGTAACTGGGTATGACAGAAACTGCTATTGAAGTTGTTATCCTTATTAGCCTGAATTTGTGGCCAGCCTTTGTATCCGAAAGAAAAATTACTAAATCATCACCAAATAATGATATTCTACTTTGTGAATGCTTGGGTGGGTTTTTATGCTGTGGACTCCTTAATGCAGTTCTTACTACAGCTGCTAGGGTTTCAGTAGCTAAAAATGAAAAGCAAGGGTGCCGGAGGCATCCTTACCTGACCCATTTATGAATGGGCAGAGGTTGTGATATATAGGGTTCTAATCTGATTACTGTGCTTGCTTCTTGATATTATGTCTCAGATGGCATCCTTGAGAGAAAGAGGGCTGTTAAAGTATTCCAAGACTTGAAATAAATGTGGCCATCTCCCATTATGAAAGGCTTTTTCATTATCTATTGAATGATTAGGGCTAGGGCAACTCTGATATGTCCTCTCTTTCAAAACATAGACAGATGTTGTGCCATGCCTTCCTTCCTTTTATGAAGCCCATTAAGTCAGTGTAGATTAGTTCAGGGAGTAGTTGGGTTAATCCCACTACCCATATAACTATACTGCGGTGGTGGTGCTGCGGTAGAGTTGTCGCCTCACAGTAAGACACTGTCCGGTTCGATTCTCAGCTAGAAAGTCTTCTGTGTGGAGACATGTGTGAATGGGCGTACCTTTGTTGAAGGTTGTGCATCAGGGTTGGTAACTCAGCATGTAAAAATCAACTACCAATCATTAGCGGACAAGTGTTCTGCTGTGGCGACCCCTAATCGGGAAAAGACAAACAAACAAACATTTTGAAGGGGTACTGGTATATAGTTGCTTGACAGAGAGGGGCCTTTTCCTGATTTTAATAAAGGGACTATGGCAGATTGCTTCCATGATGTGGCATTGCAGTATCTGGCAGTAGCTTCTGACATTGCTAGGCAAGCTTACCACAGCATACCAATTTTTTGCATATTTTTAATAGAAGTCCATCTTCTCCTGGTGTCTTGTTATTTTTAGGTGCTTTAATGAGATTAAGATTGTAAAGTGCTTGGTTAGGAATTCTTTGTGTCCCTCATTGATGATAGAAATGACAGAGAATACCTAATCCAGCTCCCTTGACTGAAGAGGGAGGTATTATCTCTTCTCCCAAGTCTATTTATATGTCTTGATAGTATTGTCTGCATTTTTCTAAAACGCATCCCACAGATTCATGTATGAACCCAGTTTTCTCTCTCTCTCTCTTGTCTGAGGGCACCCCGCCTAGGTTTATTTTCACATTTCTTAGCCAGTCTAGTAACCTTGGGGCTACCTAATACCTTAAATGATATTCATCTAGTCCAGTCTACATTCTCTTATTCATTTTGCCTCTGAGAAAGGACCACTGCCTTGATGTTCAATTGCTGTTAGAAATGCAGTTTTGAGATTTCACTTCTCTGTATTCATTCTGCAGCTAATCTAAGTCAGCATTCTATTTCCTCCAGAGCGCATTGGCTCAAGATGTTTGTCTTGTATGCAAAGATCATTTGTAAGGGTCCCAGATCACGTGTAGTGGACAAGTTCCTGCTTCATGCTCTGTCATAAATTCTGTGATCAAATTAAGCATAAAGGTTATGAAATCTGGCTTTCTTGTATTATATTGGAAGCCTCCATTGTTTCTGAAGGGAAGGTGCTGCAACAGATAAACTGCACAGTAAGTCTCCATGGTGCATATATGAGTGGGGACCTACCATAAATGTTTGCTTGAAATCTAAAAGTTTCCTGTCTATGTATATTCGTTCTAATCTGCTAGGTGTGCCAAATCTCAATAAACAGTGAATTAACTATGAGGCATGTAGATTGTCTTAGTCCTGAGTCAATTACTAATTTTTCTGCAGTCCATTTAGTTATAAATCTGGCTAATGTGGATCTCTACATCACAGTTTACTAGCTTTTTCAGATGTTACATAGTTAAAATCCTCAGCCAATATAAGACTCACCTCCCATTATTTTGAATGCAGTGAAAAAGTGGATTTACCGCTCTCATACTCATAGCAAGATGCAAGTATAAACCAAATAATGAAATAACATGCTGAGTATACTAATTCTCCTTTAGTACTTGAAAACATCTTGATAATTGCTTGATTAGTATGGCTGCCCTTCTTTTTTTTGCCAGATGCATGGATCAATGAAGTCACAGGCTGATATCCTCATGTTGTTAACATCATAGAGCATGAAACATTTTCTTAGCAATCTATTTTCAATAGCAAAACATGTTCAGATAAATTACATTTTTTTTAAATGCTTGTAAGTATTTTTTGTTTGGGCTGTACTTAAAATTGCATTACATTTGCTTGATGCCAGAAGGCGACAATAGGCTTAGATAGTCTGCACTTTAAATGCAGTGACTGTTCTATCCCCACTCCATTACTAGCTTTTATTTTATCACTTCTGCATCTATTCCATGACATCTTGAATGTCTCTCTATATTTGCTTCCCACAACCTATTCTGTATTCCCCTCCATTGGCTAATAATCCTTTCTGAGATGAAGTGCTTTGAAATTGTTAGGAGTAGTAGGTTTCCACAATGCTCAGGCCTCCTACTGCACCCCCACCGCCCCACCATAGTATCTCTTTGACTCATTTATGGTGAAAAGAACTTTAGCGCTCTCTCTATATGTTAGACTTGACTCCCTGGCAATAGAGCCAAGTCTGATATCAAGGGGGAGCTCCTGAACTGGGTAACTCATAGCTGCCCTTCCAAGTCCTTGAGTATGTTTTGGCTATTTGTCCTTTAGCCACCCTATCAGAAAAAAAATTGATATAGGAACAGTTGCTTGAAATTATAAAAAAATATGTTGCTAATAGACAGAAAACACGGCTTCCACCTTAAATATAGTTGTCAGATAGCAATTTTCTTAATATCCAAAGTCTATATGATTATGGAAAACCCATTGTAAATATTCATCCCTTTGACAAAATATCAGCAACTGCTTGAATGCATCCAAATATATGGCATTAACAGGCAGAAAACATGGTTTCAACCCAAAATGCAGTACTCTGACAGAAATGTTCTCACTAATGTCTGAAAACTGTAGTGATATGGAAAAAGAATGTCTGACTGGTGCTGTATTCCTTGATCTCCAAAAAGCTTTTGAAATTGTTAGTCATGACCTTTTGCTGAGTTATCTAAATGATTACAGTTTCTCCCCCTGAAATACTTATTACATGGTTTAGAAACTATCAACAGAAAATGAACTATTACAACCAAGACACATTCTCAACAACAGGAACAATCCATGAGGTTTAGTCTTGGACCCCTTTCTCTTAAATGCTCTGCCTTTGACTTTAGTCAATATAAATATTGTCATATATACAGATGACATAGTTGTGCCAGATATTCACAAATCTAGCTCGCAGCTATCTACGATGCTACAAAATGAATTATTGTCAATTGCCAGGCTGACTCAGACTCTACACAGACTGGTGTGAGGAAAAAGTTGCTTTGATTTTCCACGTATTTTGTATATTGCGGTGCATTATCATTGCATTGTTTTTTAATTGCATTTTGTTTTCCTTTACATATTTAAACTTGGAAAGAAACCAAAGCCATGTCTCTGAAGTCACAGGAATTAGAACACACCGCGATAATAACCTATGAAATGAGGTAGAACTTGACCTTTTATTTAAGAGTAAAGAGAAAACATTTCTGGACTTTGCTGGGAAAGCTCACTCAGACTGTGCCATAGATTGCTGGGAGGGAAAGTTTAGTTTATTTTTCCTTGCATGTTTTCTTGCGTTTTGTATATTTTGTGGTATTTTCATTACCCTGTGTTTAAATTGCATTCTGTTTTACATTGCATACTTAAACTAGTAAAGAAACCAAAACTGTGTGTTGTCACAGAAATTAGTACAGGCCCTAAGGTTAATCACATGTGAAATAAGGGAGGAGCTAGGAACTGGACCTTCACTCCAAAGCAAATACAAATATGACTCAGTCATTGTACATGCTGGCGTGAATGACCTGAGATGTACCTCCCTCGACTACATGAAAAGAGACATAGAGGAGCTCTCTGATCATGTAGCCCAGGCCGGTATGACCCTGACCTTGAGCAGCATCTTACCCTCACCTAGAATGATGCCACAGTATAAAGACAAAATGATTGATTTTAACAACTGGCTAAAATTTTGGTGTCATTCAAAGGGGATCCAGTCTCTGTCAGCCTGGGATGACATGCTCGACAAGCCACATTGCTTCGCTAGGGACGGCTTGCACCTGTCACCCCTGGGCTTTCGGATATTGGCAAAGGCTCTTGCCACGCCCATAGTGCCTTTTTTAGGCAAGGCTCAAAAGTCAAACCCACCTCCATAGACAGCACAAGAAACAAGAAACTAAGGGTAATGCTGCTAAACGCCAGAAGTCTTAACGTCAAGATGCATGCACTCGAAGCTCTCCTCAGTATGGAGAACATCGATATCTGTGCAGTGACAGAAACCTGGTTCAAGGCTCCAGACAGCACCCCAGCACTACCAAGTTATACCTCATATCATGCTTTTCGGCCCCAAAACCCGGACCGAACCACAAAAGGAGGGGGAGTTTCCATATTTATCAAGGATATCCACACCTCCAGGTTAGTGGCATTGCATGAAGTATCGGAGACCATCCATGTGCAACTGACAGTGGGCAAGACTGCTTTTCAGTTTATAGCATCCTACAGACCACCCTCTCAAAGTCAGGAATCCCACATGGCTTTCCTGAAAACATTGGAGAACATTAAGATCTCTCCGAACACCATTATATTGGGCGACTTCAACTACCCAAACATAGACTGGGAGCATTACTCAAGCCCCAGCACCTTAGCCCAAAGGTTCCTGGAATTTATAAACTCAAATGCTATGGAACAACTAGTCACCACTCCCACAAGAGTGGAAAACATACTAGACCTGATTATTACCAACATAGGGACTCTATGCTCCATACCAGAAGTATATCCCTCATTGGTAAGATCAGACCATAAATTAATTTCACTGGATATCCACATCCCGACCCCACCCCCAGCCCAGAAAACCACAGTGAAAAACTTCTCAAAAGCGAACTTCACACTTCTCAAAACCAAAGTGGAATCCTTCAAGGCCCCAGAGCCAGTGGAAACTACGGCCCGAACTGCAGAATCCTATATAAACGCATTCTACGGACATCTCCAGGAATGCATGGATCATGCTATCCCAAACAATATCAAGACTCAATCATCCAAAGGCAGGCGTCCAGTCTGGTGGATCCCAGCCATAAATAAACTGTACAACAGAAGGAGGAAGCTACTACATGATAGAGCAAAATCCCTAAAAGGGAAGGCATCTCTGATCAGTACTAGCAAAAAATTACGATCCCTCATAAAATCCTCCAAGGCCAGCTTCGAGAGAAAAATTGCACAGGACACTAAAGACAATCATAAGGCTTTTTTCAGTTATGTTAGGAACCTGGGACGCAACTCCCAGACTTGTTGTTGCTTCTAAACGACAAAAAATACACTGAACCCACAGACATCGCCAATATCCTGGCAGACAGGTTCAGTGCAAACTTCTCCACCCCCTCCCCCCCAAAAGAGCAAGTATCTATCCTGGCAGAGTGCAGCCTCCCAAACATCTCTGATGCTCAGGTGAAGGCCGCCCTCTCCAAAGCAAAAAACACTGCTTCCATGGGACCAGATGGTGTCCTGGGTTGCATCCTACATGAACTCCAAGAAGAACTAATCCCTCAAGTAAAACTGTTGTACAATCTCAGCCTCACTACAGGATATATGTCCAAAGAATGGCGTACAGCAACAGTGGTCCCACTCCACAAAAGTGGTGCCTCTGCGGACCCTGGAAACTATCGCCCCTTAAGCCTGACTAGCCTAGTCTGCAAGGCTATGGAGAGAATCATCTTGGAACTCATAAACAAAGACATTGGGGACCTACAGACACTAGATCCTACCCAATTTGGCTTCGTCAAGGGCAGATCCTGCCTTTTGAACCTGGTCGACTTCTTTGAAACAGTTACCAAGGCCATAGATGAAGGGAAGGTAGTCCACACAGCCTATCTGGACCTCGCAAAGGCATTTGACACAATACCCCACTCGGGCATCATAGATAAGCTATCCAGCCTAAATATAAACCCCTATGTCACAAGATGGGTTGCAAACTGGCTCAAAGACAGAACCCGCAGAGTCAGAGTTGCTGGGGCCATGTCAGACTCAAAACCAGTCACAAGTGGCATCCCACAAGGTTCTGTCCTGGGACCTCTCTTGTTCGGTATTAATTTTCTGAGGTACAGGCCAACGTGGGAGGACTATGGCTCACCAAGTTCGCAGATGACATAATCGACTCTCCAGCTGACACAAACATCCTTCAAAAAGGTCTCGCAGAGACGGATAACTGGTGCCAGAGCCATGGTCTAAAGCTAAATGCCAAAAAGTGTATAGTCATACCCTTTGGCAAAAACAATGTGCCCACAAATTACCACATAGGTGATAACCCATTAAGTACAGAGAAAGTAATTAGGGATCTGGGGACCCAAGTTGATAGCAATCTCTCCTTTGACAACCACATTGCAAAAGTGATTAGAAAGACCTTCTTCATAGCCCACCTCATCATGAAAGGATTCACATCTAGATCAAGAGAGGTAATCGTGCCCCTTTATTCATCTCTCATCAGACCCATCATAGAATACAATGCCCCCTTTGGGATGTACCTTACCCGACACTGCAGCAATTAGAAAGACCCCAAAAGTACTTCACCAGGAGGATCAAGGGACTCAAACAGATGCCATATGCTGCTCGGTTAAAAAAACTCCAGCTCTACTCAGTTGCATACCGTCTACTTCGAGGCGATCTATGCCTGACATATAAAGCTATGTCCAACTCAGAATTAATGGACATGCTCCACCTCAGTAAATCTAAATCTCTTAGAGCCACGCGCTCGAGGGACTTGAACCTCAGCACAGAAATAAATAGAACATGCTGGAGGGACAGATTCATAACCCAGAGGCTCCTTTTGCTCTGGAATAGAATTCCAATTCATGTTAGGCAGAGCACCTCACTAACTCTCTTCAAGAAGAATCTTGATGAGTGGATAGGGGATCATAGGTTTGTCCCGGGGATTACTTCCGTGTCACTATTAGACAGAGGCACAGTAAACTAAACTTTAAAAAGGGCACAGTATACTCAAATCAAGGGGTGGCGTAAGCCAAACACAATCGGGCTAGGCTTATAAATGCCCCAGGGCAGATAGCCTAGTATGAACCTATGAACCTATGAACCTATGAGTAAAAAGAAAACATTTCAGGGCTTTAGTCAGAAAGCTCACTCAGACTCTGCCATTGATTGCTGTGAGGGAAAGGTTAGTTTGTTTTTCCATGTATTGCTTTCTTTTATTTTGTATTGCTTTCTTGTATTTTGTATATTATGGCGTATTTTCACTGTAGTACAGTGATTTAGTTAAATTTTGTTTTCCAGTTCATATTTAAACTAGAAAAGAAACCAAAGCTGTGTCCTTGAGTCACAAAAAATAGAACAGATCATTTAAGGTTAATCATATATAAACTGAGGAAGAAGCTAGGAACTAGACATTTTATTTAAGGGTAAAGAGAGAACATTCCTGGCCTTTACTGGAAAAGCTCACTCACACTGCTGTGGGGGAAATTTTAGTTTGTTTTTCCGTGTATTGCTTCTTATATTTTGTGCATTGTAGTGAATTTGCATTGCACTGTGTCTGTTTTAATTGCATTCAGTTTTAAATTTCATATTTAAACTAAGAAAGAAAATAAGAAGGAAAATAATAAAACATTGCAAGAAATACCCATCTCCGTTCCTCAGGGCTACACTGAAACATGCCAACAGACAACTAAAAAACACTATTAGAACATGTAAGTATGAACTTAAAGTTGCTATATATTCCAAAGGAAACTTAAAATATTTTTCAGCCATGTCGGAAAATTAAGGAATAATGTCCAACACTGCACTAAGCACTTATGCTAACTATGTTAACTAAAGATATAGCTCATACATTAGCAGGCAGAGTTAATGCTAACGTTACACCTGCTACCAACACTGCTGCTCCCATATGCCTGAAAATTTAGTTTTCCCTGTAATCACCTTGGAACAAGTGTTAGAATCAGTGTCAAAGGCAAAAAATAATACTTCAATGTGACCAGACAACATATCAAGCTGCATTCACATTAATGTCAACTATGCACTATCTGAGCCTCTTCTGAAACTGTCTAACCTCAACCTATCTATAGGGTTCATTCCTGATGCCTGGAGATTTGCAATTGTGACTCCCCTATATAAGAGTGGCCTCTCTAAATATTCTGAAAATTATAGACCAATCAGCCTCATCAGCCTTATATGCAAAGCTATGGAATGGTCATAGCATAACTTCTTTGTGTAGACATAGGCAAGTTAACCACTGTAGATCCCAATCACTTTGGTTTTGTGAAGGGTATGACCTGTTCCTTGAACCTTGTAAGCTTCTTTAAAAATGTTACAGTGGCTGTGGACAGTGGTAGGTCTGTGCACACTGCTTATCTTTTTTTTTTTTTTCCAAAAATGCTTTATTTATTATTTTCATTGATATAAGGTAACAAACATAGTATAATAAGTAGAGGTAACACCACTTCAGAAAGAGAAGTTATTATACATTATTGGTAAACTAGTTGTAAGTAAAACAATCAAACAATACTATTTACACTATATACATAGATGCTTTCAATACCCAAGAGAGAAATTGTTATAGTTCAGTGAGAGTTATTGTGATTAAAAAGATACATTATAAAAAGGAGGGAGAAGAAAAGTAAGAAAAGTTTTGTGGGCTATAGATATAGGTTAATACTGAACCTTTTATATGTAGTTAATTTTGTTATATTGTAATGGACTAGGCCAGAATGATATTAAGGGTTTGTTCCCATAATTTCCTGTGTTTGATGTTTTTGTTCCCTTGTCAGTTAGGATCTTTTGGGCTAAGAGATGCTTGGTTGCCATTAATCTAAAATTCTCCCAAGAGATGTTAGTTAGGTTAAGCCAACTGGTTGCTATATAGAGTTTTATTAAGAGAAAAATATTAATCATAGTAGTTGCTTGTGTTTTAGAGATATTATTTCGTATGATATGTAAGAGAATAAATTCCCAGGTGAGTGTGGATGATTGATAGCCCATTTTTTGTAATTGAAATTTAAGGGAGTTCCAAAGTTTAAATATACACTTATAGCTCCAGAATAGATGGAGTATGTCAGCCGATAGAGTTTTACAGTGTGGACAAAGAAGGGATTTCCTACAGTTAAATTTATGTAAAATAGCAGGAGTGAAATATGCATTGTTATAAATCATGAGTTGGGTGAATGCCAGTTTTTTAAGGGGTATGTATTTCTTTGTTAAGTTAATTGCTTGAATTAGTTGAAAGTTATCAATTGATGGATTATTCTTTTTCCAATAGTCCGAAACAAGCATGTCTTTTTAGAATTTAATGACTTTGATTAATTTATATGAATTAGTCATATATTTTTTATTCGAGAGGATGATCTTCCATAGGGAATTACAAGTTAATAAATTATTGGTGGTTATGTTGCAGTTTTGTAGATAGCTAGAACATAATTCTTTAATTTGCCTTAGAATTACTAGATAGGATTTGGGAAGGTTCAGTTGGTTCTTCATTTCTTGTATAGAACCATTTAGAAGTGGGTATATATCTTGGATGGTTATATTAATTAATCTAGGAAAGGGATTCAGGTTTAGGGTCTGATTGTTTATTTTAAGGTTCGGATTTTTATGCAAAGGTTGTAACATCATCATAGCTTGTGTAAAATTTAAATGTTTAGAGAGTTTTGGGTTAGTAAGATAGAATATTTAAGGGGTTCTAGTATACTGCACAGTTTCATTGAGGTGGTATTTAGAAAGGGTAAGGCTTTGGGGTTAATATCCAAGCTTTTGATATGTTTTTCGTATATTATTATCATCCATGTCGGGGACCAATCTTTGTTTTTTGGGTTGTGTTCCTCTATACGCAGAATTCTATTGGCATTCGTGATTAGGTAATAAATCTCGAAGTCGGGAAGGTCTATGCCACAATTATTTTTTGGGATCAAAAGTTTAGTATATGAGATTCTGGTGTTTTTAGGGTCCCATATAAATTTTGCGAGTAAAGTGTGAATTTGTCTAAAAAATTTATTTGGTATGTTTGAGTATTAATGAATATATAGAGTAATCTGGGTAGTACATTCATTTTAATTATTGAACTTTAGCCAGGAAAGGTAGTTTTAGATTTTTCCATCTGTTAAGGTCTAAAATGATATTCTGCCATTTTTGGGTTATATTATTTGAGTAGAAATCTTCATTGTTTGTTGAAAAAGTAATACTCAAGTAGTTGATTACCTCCTTTGTTTTTATTTTTCCTATTAGGGGTAAAAGTGGGAATGGTTTAGGGGTTTTTAAAGGAAATACGCTAGTTTTCTTAAGATTTAATTTGTAATTTGATATTATTGAGAAGTGTTCTATAGCAGATAATATTTTGTCTACATCTAAGATTGGTGTGGTACAATAGATGTTTAAATCATCTGCAAAAGCTGAGAGGAAGATTTTGGTGTTATATATTATTGGGGGGTTATGGTAAAGATTTTGTTTGATATTTAGGAAGAGTGATTCAAGATATAAGTTAAATAGTATAGGAGATAGAGGGCATCCTTGCCGAGTTCCATTTTTAATTGCAATTCTCTTTGACTAAGTTTTGTTAATGTATAGAGATGTACAGGGGTTATTGTATAGAATTTGCAGGATCTGGATAAATTTTTGCAGAATATTGAAGTAAGGTAATGTTTGAAATAAAAATTCTACATTTACTCTATCAAAGGCTTTATGGGCATCTATAATTAGAGCGTATACATTTAAGTTAGAGTGTTTGGCGTGAGAGATTAAAGTATTAAGAGTTAGTGTGTTATCACTCGTTTGTCTGAGTGCTGTGAAACCAGATTGTTCAGGGGAAATAATTTTATCTAATAAAATTTTTAATCTGTTTGCAAGTATGAATGTTAGTATTTTAGTATCAATGTTTAATAGTGAGATAGGTCTATAACTATCTGGGTTTCTTGGGTCAGCTTGTTCTTTGGGTATAAAAATAGTTTTAGAAGCATTAAAGTGCAGGTCATTGATTTTATTGTTAATTATTTAGTTCAGTATATGGGATAGAATTTGAGTTAAGATAGGGGAGAAGGTTTTATAAAATTCAGCTGTGAGACCGTCTCGGCCTGGAGCTTTACGTGATTTCATTTGTTGAATTGTTGCGGTTATTTCATTGGTAGAGATAGGTTTGATTAACCTTTCCTGTTGTTTTGAATCTAATTTCGGGAAATCAAGTCTTTGAAGGAAATGGTTTCTTTCTTCTTTTGTGGCTGTTGATATTTGGTCTTCATAGATCAATGAATATATTTGTTCGAAGATTTTGTTAATATCTTCACTGTTCGTGTAATGTTTGTTTTCATAAAGTATTTCTGATATTTGTGAGGGAGAGTTGGTTTGGGTTATAATTCTGGCCAGTGCTCGAGATGGTATTTGCACTTCGTTAGAATAGTTAGCTGGGGTTTTGGTTTCGTAGAAGGATAACTTGCTATTATGTAATAGGTATAGGTCTTTTTGAAGTTTCAGGATTTCAGTTTCAGTTTGAGCTTTATAATTTGTTAATAGGTCATTCTCAAGTTTTTGAATTTTGGATTCTAATTCCTGCTCTTCCTTCAGGTGGATTTTTTTATAGTAGGTTTCTTTTTTAATAAGTATTCCCCTAATTTGGGCTTTGGTTGCCGCCCACTCAATATCCAAAGTTAATTGAGAGTTAGGATGTTAGATAGGGTTGATTTGAGTAAGGTTTGAATATCATTTATTATTTCCTTTTTAGTTAAAAGATTGGGGTTCAAGGACCAATTGTATCTTGGTATTATTCATTGTAATTCCATTAAGGTTTAAAGTAATTTTGGAGTGGTCTGAGAGGTATCTAGTGTGGATGGTCATTTTCGGGGCAAGTTTGATAAATGAGTCTGAAATAAGAAAAAGGTCTATTCTTGACCACATTTTTGTGGCATTGGGAGTAAAAAGTAAATTTGTTGGATGTATTTATACTGTCACCATATTTAAAAGGGTCATATAATTTGTAATCCTGAATAAGTTCTCTTAGTGCTAGGTGAGCTTGCTTATTATATATTGGATTAGAACTTGTTTTGTCAAAGTCAGGGTTTAGATAAGTGTTCCAATCTCCACCTAGAATCATGCAATAATCTTGGAATTTATTTAAGACTGGGTATAAAGAGGCAAAGAAATTATGTTGGTTTTTACAAGGGGCATAAACATTAAGGATAAGAAGAGGTCTATGAAGATTTGGAGTTAGAATGGTTACGTAGCACCATCTCTCCTCTTTGTCCACATGAGTTTCTAAAATCTTGTCTTGGAACTGTTTTTTAATTATTATAGCTACCCCAGCATTATTAGATTTGCCTTCAGAAGCTATGATATCCCTAATCCATTTTTTCTCCTTAATTTCTGACCATTGCTCAAGTGATAAATGTGTTTCCTGTACCAATATGAAGTTTGATTTCGTTTTCAGAATAAGATGTAAGAAAAGTTTTCTTTTCTTTTTATTCTGGAGCCCTTTGATATTCCATGAATCAAATTCCCACATATATATAATTGGGTTGTTTATGGGTTGTTTATGAAATAAGTCTATAGTGGTTATTTGTGATGATGAATTCTGCTTATATATTGATAAAGTTAAGTTAAGAAAGCCTCCTTTTATTCCCATCCCCACCCAGTGCCTAACCATAATGCCCATGGACCAGGAATAAAGCACGGAGTAGGTCGTTATTAGTTTTATAGATCTGTAGAACAGCATAATGATTGTAGATTGGGTTGTCATATTTAAATAGAGAGTGTAAGCTGGTATCCCTGCAAATATATTCCCTACATAAACAAAGCTTAACAAGCTAATTCCCCTAAACGCACCACTAAAGTAACCCTAAACTCCTCAACATATTTACATGTATCTGAAAGAATAGATAAAGTGTGCATTCTATGTTATTGACAATAGATTATAAATGTAATTAAGGAAGGTCTTAGTAAGAAACTGTTATAGTAGGTAAAGGTCCATTGTAAGAGGGTTTTAATATAAATAGATTTGTGAACGTTAGTATGGTATAGTAATATACTTGAAAATACTGGTAGAACAGTTAGCTATATCCTTTCATTATATCAATACTAAGAACTAAGATTATTTTGTATGTTCTCTTTTGTATACTAACCCTCTCTATTCCCTTTCCATTAATATTTCTTCTTTTTCCTTTATGCCCTATTTAAGACTGTACATCTATAGTGATCCGTCTGTCATCTGTGAAGCTCAACCGAGTTATTTTGTTTTGGGGGGTTTAGTTTACAGGTATAAAAAATATATCATTGTATTGTACATATGGGGAATCATTACATGTATATGGTATATCATAGATTGTTTCTAGTGACTGTTATTTGATAAGACAGGCTTTCTTTCATATTATAACCCCATGTTTTGTACAATTATTAAGATAGCACAATATAATTTGTGGAATCTGTCAAATTGCTCCTTGCATTTAAACTCAAAGATTTAAATATGTTCATAGTTGGCCAGATTCCAAAAGAGCTGCTGTCAGCGTCAGTGTAAGTCTGCCCTGATTCCAAAAGACCAGTTCTGTAAGTGAGCTCCTTCGGTGCAAGGCCTATCTACATGTTTACTAAGGGGACCAGATTCCAAAACATCTGCTCTCGTAAGTAGCCATTACACTGAGAGTAAGCCTTTTAGAATCGGGAGCAGTACGTGTGGAAAAATAAAGGAGGAAAGTAATAACACATACCTCTCTCACTCTGCTGCTCCTCAAGCCTATTTATATGTTCTATGCACAACTCACAAATTTGGGCATGGTCTTCATCAGCTGCAAGCAGGAAAATGTGATGTATTACAGGAAAAGGAGGGTTGCCTAAGTTCAGAACATAATGATCGCTATATACAGAAGAACAGTGAAAATATAGTGATTATTACATTAGTTAACATTAACATACAATACTGTCATATTTTGCATATTCATTCATTGATGAGTCACTCTCTACACACATGAGGATTAGTGTAGACAAACAGGAGGAATCTAGATTCAAAACTACAGCTGTCACATTTGCTCACACTACAACTTAGATCCCTAACTGTGTAGTTAATTGATCCTGGCTGTAATTGTACAAATTGATGGAAGTCAAACAACTTATATCTATGAATACACAGTGAAGCATTACACACACTAACATATGTGTCAGTCTAAGATGATATTGCACAAGCATACAGATATACCTAACTGTGTGGACAAAGATGTATAAATGTACATAGTTATTGTATGCTTAACTTATTGTGTTGTTCCATCATATTCAATAAAATTGTGTACACATGTATATGATGTACAGTACTTCAGTGTTGCAATCTTCCAATCCATGCATATGCATGAATACAATTTCATCCACATGTATGTGTACATAGGTTTACAAATACAGACTGAGAGACAGACCTATATGTGTACTTTTGTACAGACATGTACATACATATATTAGCCAAATGTGAAGTTGTGTGTGTGCGTATATGATACTATGGTTCCAAATAATTCTCACACAACACAGGTCAGTAAAGAATAACAATCCCCTTTATTACAAAGAAAGGTGCATACATGGGAGACTATGAAATCGAGGGGGTGTCTCTTTGAATGGCAAAATAAGATGATAGGATCATAAGAGATACTAGGTTAACAGCCCCAGGGCCCTTATAAGCCTTGCCAAGTATGACCCGCGTTCCCAAGAGTGTCTAGTTCAAGCAGACAACTAAAATCAGCACCTATTGCCTCTGTCCAAGAGGGACACAGGTGTAACCCCTGCGGTGAATTTCCAGTTACCCATCCAATCATTCAAATTATGCTTAAATAGGGCCACCGAGGGGCTCTGTTTAAGATGAATAGAAAGCTTATTCCAACCTCTGTGAGACAAATCTGTCTCTCCAGCAAGTTTTGTTGATATCACATACCAGGTTAAGGTCCTTTGAGCGAGTGATCCGTGTGCCATTTGAGTTGTGAATGTGCAGCATTTCCATCAAAGCTGTGTCAGAAATTGTTCTGTATGCAAGGTACTGGTTATATGTGAGTAGTCTGTATGACACAGAGTAAAGTGACAATGATTTCAATCTGTCTGTATAAGATGGATCTTGAAGACTCTGAACTTTCTTTGTAAGGAAACTCTGTGGTCTCTCCAATTGCTACAGGTGTTTGAAAAGGAACATAACAAAGACAGCACTGTATTCTATTACTGGTCTGATGAAGGAAGAGTACAGGGGGTTATAACCTTTTTTTCCTGCAGGCAATGCCCTTACTTATGAGCTGAGCAATACAAAACGCCCTTCTTACCATGGTGAAGACTTATAACCTTCTTTTTTTCTGCAGGCAATGCCCTTACTTATGAGATGAGCAATACAAAATGCCCTTCTTACCACGGTGAAGACATGGTGACTGAAGTTAAGGCTGTTGTCAACCTGTGTAACCAGATCTGTCACCACTGCTATTGATGTAGTAGTTTGCAGAAATATCACCCTTGCCGAAGGGGATGATAATGCATTTTTTTTACATTAAGTTTAAGACGATAACCTTGGCACTGGTCATTAGTCTGCATAAGACCTTCTTGCAGGATGTTAACATTGCTAGGGGTTTCAATAATTGCTCCCAGTTTGCAGTCATTAGCAAACTTTATTAGTCACAGTCCTTTAGTTTTAGCCTGTACCTCAGAAAAGAAGATTCTATAGAGTAGGGATCCTAGAACTGATCCCTGTGGAACACCACCAGTTATGTATCTGCTG
The DNA here is from genome assembly GCF_019279795.1 of Protopterus annectens. Lineage (NCBI taxonomy): Eukaryota > Metazoa > Chordata > Ceratodontiformes > Protopteridae > Protopterus > Protopterus annectens. The sequence goes on along the minus strand of NC_056731.1, from coordinate 1,479,769,879 downwards.
GAGGAGGTGGTGTCCCCTATTTTTACTGTATGAGTTCTATCAGTGAACCAGTTTTCTATCCACCTGACAATATATGGGTTGATACCCAGCTGGGTGAGTTTATCAATGATGCCTGAGTGGGTGATTGCATCAATGGCCTTGGCTAAGTCTAGGTAGTCTGTATGCACAGATTTGCCCTTGTCTAGGACTATGGTGACTGTCTCAAAGCAGTCCACCAAGTTTAACAGACATGATCTCCCCTTGACAAAACCAACCTGGGTGGGTCGAGCATTTGGAGATTTCCTATATCTTTGTTAATAAGGTCTATGGCCTTGCAGATAAGGTTGGTAAGGCTAATACTATAGTTCTTGGGCCCGTGGATATACCCCCTTTGTGCAAAAGGATGACACTAGCTGTTTTCCATTCCACTAGGACAAAGCGAGTTCTTAGGCTGTGCTTGAAAAGCATGCCCAATGCTAATGCTAATTTCTGTTTTAATCCATGTCGATCACAGCCCGGGATGTTGTCTGTTCCCATGCAGGTTGTGTTTTTGGCCTTGGAGAGGGCATTTAAGACTTGGTCCTTGAACATACTAGGTGGGGGACAAGTGTTAGGGATACCTTGGGGTATATGTGACACAGAAAATTGAGTGAAGTTAAAGGTTTTATATATGCAGTACCATTAATTATGAGGTCAGCACAAATTATACATTCTTTATAATTTTTCTGATAAAAACCAATATTATTTCAACAATCTTAGAGAAACCACTTATCAATTAAAAATAGAACACTGCAGCATTAATTCTGCTAACTAAGATCTCCCACCTCTGTGTTTATGACTTTCCATATTAGGCATGAGTTCCAAATTCTATAAAAGTACTTTCTACAAAGACCAGAGCTTTCTGCACTTTTGCTATGCTAGCATATTTGGCAGGAAGTAAATCATCAGATACATACTGAAAAACACTCAGGAATCCATCATGTACTGAAACCATATTAGAGATGAAATGCACACTCTTAACATTTTTTCCTTTTCCATATGGCTCACACTTCACATTCCCCCCATCTGATGCTGTAAAGCATCACTCGGGTCATATAATTCTTTTATGACTAGACAATGGATAAAGGTTCTCAAATGAGCACACAGTTTTTCACTTGCTTTCAGGTACTCTTCACATACAGTTTCCTTCTGTCCCTGACATTAACAATTTTTATGCAGTTGTTTAAAAAATAAAGTCTAATTAGTGAAAATAATTTTGATGGAATAAGAACACAGTCTGAATACTGTAAATATTTTTCAGTTGCATATTTTCCATTTACAAAATTTATTTTCACATTTCCCCTTTCTATATATATATATATATATATATATATATATATATATATATATATTATCATACAATCTACTAAAATCTTGCAATACTTTATTTTTATCATCTACTGTACTATGATTTATATCTAATGTAATCAGTGGCATTAGTTTAATCTAGTGGGCATGTCAATTGACACGTTTCCTGGACTCTAATACCTTTAAAATACAAGCTTTTATCAGGAGTAAAATAAGGCCAAATAATGAAATTATAATATCGATGAGCATAAAGAACTTTAAAATACCTTCTCTCCATCTAGAGAAAAGATTAGTTAACCATGTCCATTGGGAACTATTAGCTTCTTTGGCATGTGAAAACCACTTTTTGAATTATTTCTAGGTGACTGTGAATGACATCAGCGTTATCAGGTATAAACAAGCAGCACTCCGTTTTGATGATCACTCCCCCACTTTAAAAGCAAAGGTGAAATCAAGTGCCATTTGCTTCTGTGGCACCACTGCAGTTATTACTTGAATAAATTAATGGTCTCAAAGGTAGGACTACTTAACATTTCTAAAAGTTTAGACAGCTTCTCCCATGGAGGCATCTATTTTTTTCAACTGGATTTGGAATGGCTTTAATGTCTGTATTACAATGAGGATTACAATCTTTTTTCCCTTCAGGTAAAACTACGGCATGTCCTATAGCTGGTAGAACAAGCCTATAGAACAACAACCAAACCAGTCTGTAGGTAACCAGGGATAAGCTTGACCATTGCAAATATAGTAGTATTCATGCATTGCTGCCATACCCTTGCCCCAGTCCAGTTATAAAGTCTCCATGTGAAACTGCAAACACTGTTTCCAACAAAAAGTGTTCCATTTTTATGATAGCAAATGCGTTCTTTAGCAATCACTGATAGTTAAAGCAGTATCATTATAAATGGGGTAGAAGTATGTTTAGTTTTTCAATTTTTTTTTGTGAAAAATATTGTCCAAAATACATGAAGCTCTATATCAGTCACTGGTATAGGAATTAATGGCATGCCCCCATCATGTGCAGTAAGTATATGGGTACAAACCCAACAGACACTAATATAGCGAGTCTATGCATAGTTGTACAAGACAACAGAAAAAGTATCAAATCTAGGATGCCTTTATACGTTCTTGATTTGATTTTAACCAAATGCCTGTCTCTGTTATTAGCAACACATGTATATCTATTAAGAAATTGATCAGTACTTACAGTACCAATGATTGCAGATGAAGGTGTACTCACAGTTTAGGATGACAAAAGTAAAGTACATAAAATGGTGATGAAAATCACAGTAACTGTGCCAATAAGTTCAAGATGAAAACTAATGTGTTGGGACTGGAGAGGGTTTTGAAGAAACTGTAAACATGAATATTGCATTGTTTGGTTATACTCCATGCAAAAATCAAAAAGCATTGACTGTAGATGACTTCATAAATTAATTCTTTTTAGATGACAAATTATTTCAATGTCCAAAAGGCACAATTAATCAATGATTTGGGATTTAGAAGCAAAAAAAAAAAAAACACTGCTGACATTGAAGAATAGTCAGTAAAATTTACTTCAGGTCAGGATGAAGTAATAGAGTCATTTGATTTCACTTCCTGGTGTGGTACAGAGGAACTCCGCTGCATTCACTTCCAGATTTAATCTGGAGGACAAACTATTCCTAGTCAGTTCTGGATTTGGTCCACATAGAAAAACATCCTCAGGTGTCACTTCCAGATGTAACACTGTCACTGTTTTCTGGTTCTGTTGGTGACTGGTTCTGCTGGTTCACATGGAATGGTGCCAATGGAGTCTAAGTTGCACTTGTCATGAGGAAGGGCCTTCTTGTTGTGCAACACATGGATCCAGTTTAGGAGGCCTTCTCAATGGATGGCAGAGGCAGTTGAGAGCACAACCAAGTAGAGTCCCTTCCATCCGGGGCAGAGTGAGTGTCTTTAGGAATTAACGTTAATGTAGACAAAATTTCAGGGCTGCAAGTCATGATTTTGTTGTTCTGCTGGTAATTGTTCTGAATGCAGAAAAGTTTTGCAATACCTCTGCAAAACAGAACAAAGAAATTCACAATACAAGAAAATGTATTTAGCAATGTCTTGCAATTCCAAATTCTTGGCGAGGGGTGTAGCATACATTCTTATAGGTCTACTGACAAGAATTTTATGGGAGGGTAAGTGCTAACTGCACTTCTAATACTGAATAAAATGAATGACAAAGCTTGTAACAAGGTAGAAATAGCAGTTTTGGTATTCCTTTTTCTGCTTCTATCATCAAAGGATATTGAACTACCATAGGCAGGTACTCACAAGGTTTTAATGTTATATGCACAGGTTCTACATCTTTTATGAGCCCTACCTCATTTGCACGGGTAGTCCAGTGCTGTGGAGGGATTATTTTTAATTCCACCAATCCAGCATTTTTACATATTGTTCTGGTGTTAGAATAGCAAAAAGGGCATCTCCATCTTTACAGATATTATTTGAATCTAATCTTAGGAGTTTATTAGGAATATCTAAAAATATACTACATGGTGTCCAATAAGTTGTGCATCATAATTTACTTAACAAATCTCTACCTAACACATTTAGAGGGTCAGAATTTCCTATAATAAAAGCATACTGTTATTTTGGCAGACTGATTTGAATATGAACATGTTTAATTTCTGGATAGTCTACAAGAACTCCAGACTCACCCACATCCTGAATTAGGTGTTTGAAAAGTGAAAAGTGTTTAGTGCTTGCTGAATCATAGACCCATTTACTCCTGTATTGACAAGAAATGGGAAAGATGAGTTTTACACTGTAACATTTACAAAAGGACCATCATGGTCAATTGGTACCAAGGAAAATAATTGATTCCTGCTCATGTCTGTGCTAATGATTTTGTTATCATGCTGCTGACAGCCAAGCAGCATTGCATACAGGAGGATTTATTTCAGCTTGCTGTGAAGTCTGAACATTTGCTCTATAGACATTACACATTCATTTCACTAGTGTCCACACTGACCACAATTAAACAAGTATTTAAGTGTGGTACAACTGGTGGTCTCTGTGGTGATGAAGGGAGATAAGTTTGCTAATATTGTCCTGGGGGCTGTGTTTGGAAAAACGGGAATCTACCTTTTCCCCTGCAGCTTCTTCTTCACCTGCCCCACAAGTCTGTGTGAAATGGTTGGAGCTCTATATCAACTATTTTTTTTCTTCCCTAAGTGTATTGTCAGCCATATATTGTGCTTGACTCAAGATTTTATAAATGCCAAACTTGGCCAGTTTAAAGCAAAATTATGCCCAAAAACTTAAAAGAAAATATATGTTTTTCAGTATATCTTGAACTTTTCTACATTATTAATGCATCTGTATCAAAGTAAGTGGTCATTATTATTTTCTAATTTGTTATACCCTAAAATAGTTTAAAATGGGGCTGCCATGTGTAACATTATTTTGTTTTGCAGTGCTGTTGCTGTCCTGATGTCATTTTTACAGGAACTGAGAGATTCCTATGATGAGAGAATTGTTAACTGTAATTTTGTATCTCATCAGTTTACAACGGTGCTATGACTGCCTTCTTTTGACTGTCAACATCAATGTTATTTGTCTTTTCGGCTTTTCCCACTTAGGGGTCGCCACAGTGGAACTCTGGTCCGCTAATGATTGGCAGTAGATTTTTTACAGGTGCAGAGTTGCCAGCCTGACACCCAACCTTCAACAAAGGCAAGCCCATTCTACACATGTCTTTCGAATGCCACTCGACCGTAGGGAGGACATGCAGACTCCACACAGAAGGCACTCCAGCCAAGAATCAAACGGGAGAACCTCTTGCTGTGAGGCAACAATGTTACTACTGTACCACCACAATCTGTATTGTTAATTACTTTGTTTCCTTTGATTTTCATTGGCGGCCATCCTTGATACAGTATTTTAAGGAATGTTTGAATGATAGGCTTGAGTTGGAAATCTAGGAAGGTTAACTGTTCTTTTTAAAGTAATAATAGTAGTTCAGTGATGAACTGTGAGAAATCTGACCATTGTGATTAATAGCTGTTATTTGGGCTGAGATGGTTTGGGTTGCTTTCACAGTTTTTGATATTGTAGCTATTGGTGTTAATCTTCCTTCTCCAACTGACTGACTTGTCTCTCCTTTTGGAAAGAAAAATGACATTTGGGTGGAGTTCTCCTTTAAACATTTTTTTTTTAAATTTTATCTTTTGTGGGAGGTAACAAACCCTCTACAAAAACTGCTAAAAACCCACTGGCTGATGCATCTTCTGTAGGTTCTCATTGTCCAGAGAAACATTCAAACGCATCTGTCATGCATTGCAAATATGCAGCAACAGATTAATTTTCCTTTTGCTCAATAGCTTTGATTTTTGCTCAGTTAGGGGTTGGAGGCATACTATGGTAATGTTTTTTAGCAAGTTGATCCTAGCACTTAAAAATCTGGCATTTGTGTGTTTTGGGATATTACCGCCTGTATTGTTTTTCCCATGTTTTTCTGAAAATGTCAGGGTGTATTGAAAGGATTTAATACTGCTGTCAAGTCTTCAATAGTTGGGTTTTATAGTTGTACTTGTCCTTCTAAATCTTTACATATTTAGCTGAATGTGTCCCAACAGGGGAAGAGAATCTACAACGGCTTGAAAATCCACTGCAGTCCAGGGACGCACTTGTCTTATGGTAGGTTCAGTCTCGCTATCTCTTGCCACTGTTGCTGGATTCGATACTTCTCACTATGGATGCATTTGCATAGGAGGCATATCAAAAGCAGTGAAAGAATCAGACTCTGTTCCTTCCTCAGTATTTTGTTTGGCAGGTGTCCAGCAATATTTCTCCCCATCTATGACAACCGGGAACTGGGTAATAATTTATTAATCTTTTTCAAAGTGTTAATTTTTGCTGGTAAAATTTTATTAGGAAATCTTTTTAATTTTCCCACAAACTTAGCACCAGTCCTGTATTTATGTCTGCGATACATTTGTTTCCCTTTGTTAGCTATCCACTTTAACATTTGATTGGATGGTGTTATGGTAGGTATTGAATGCAGCTGTTGACAGAGTCTAATATTATAAACAGACCCAGAGGAATGATTAGAAGTGCTGAAAGTAAATTGTTCTGCTTCTGGGGATGAGGTAATTGTTTCTGTTGAATTTACCTCTACCTGCTCTCTTGAAGAGGGTGAGCTATCAGCTTCTTAGGGCACAGGTGACTCATAAGGTGCACAGGGTGCAGAAGTTAATGGAAGCCAGTCATCACCTGATGATTATGGCTGTGTAACTGATAATTTTTCTTTCTCAATGGATACATACCCCAGAAATGGGATTTTTCATTTGTGCATTTTTGTAAAAAGTTTGCTGTTCTCTTAGCTACTTGTAGCTGTAACTTTAATCTAGCTCAATAATATTTTAGACAATTAGTTACAGATTCCCTTTCATTATTTAGCTTCATTTTGCCAGTCATTAAAAGCTGAACAAGAGGGTGGTATCTTATTACCTTTTTTGTTTCAGTTTATTTGTTAGATTTTCTAAAATGTTCTTATTCAAAGTACTTTTTTCCAGAAACTAAAATGCTATAATTTTTAGTGAGCTCAGACCATTTTATCAAATCGCAGCATCTGTCTCTTTCATATTTATTAAACAAATACCATCCTGGAGTCCCACATTCCAGTTTTTTAAACCACTTGTACTGGCAACCATTATAAAAACCCACTCTCAAGCTGATGGGTACATTACTATAATTAAATTCACTCACATTCTTAATGAAGGAACCATCTCTTGTTCCTTTTCTTTATAATTGATTAGACTATGTTCTCACATCCGAGAAGGATACTCTATCCTTCTGACAAAGATGCTCTGTTCTTGTAACAAGCATACTCTGTTTCTGTATTTATTAATTAAACTATATTAGCACACAATGAAATAAAGTTTGTGCTGTTAGTATAGTTAATTGTACCTGCATACAATTTCCCACACACATACAATTTTCCCACTCACATACAATTAAATCTAATGTAGAGGTTATCAGTAGAGCTTACCCATAAACTCTGCTGATAACAGAGAATTAAATTATGTATTGGTACACTTGCCCAACAGAAACCTGGTACAATGAGCTCAGAGGCAATTTCTACTGCAACAACACACAGAGGGCTCATAAAGTCATGTATATAGCAGCAGACAGAGATATGTGCAAGTCATAAGTTAATATGTTCATAGGTGTATACTAGGCTAATGCCCACAAGGGCCTTTTTAAATCTAGCCATGCATTCAAAATCAATGACAAGTTCTGGTACCCTTGATAAATGTAAGTAGAGGTTTGGAAGATGAAACATTTACAAGCATGAGCTTGGGAGATAAACCATTAACAAGTTGCCTATGTCCATTAGAGACATAGGTGCCAAACCAGAGATTAATTTCATGTTCCTCATCCAGTTGTACAAGTTAGACTTGAACTGGACTAGGGAGGAACTCTGCTTCTTATCGGTGATGAGCCTGTTCCGGGGAAGGGGAAGTCTCTGGGATACATACCTGTCTTTTCAGTTATTTATATCACAGGCAAGATTTAAGTCATTAGTATAGGGAATTCTGATGCTCTTTATTTTGTAGATATACAGTAGGTCCATCAGGGTGGGATCTCATAACACATAGTATGCCAGGCATAAATCTCCCCTCAACAGCTATCAGGACACAAAACAAAGGGATGGGACTTTGAGGTGGTATGCAGAGGACTTATTACTTATGCATTGTAAGTCATTCTCAGCTTAATCACTATAGGCTTCAACTTACTACAGCAATTACTATGAAAAATCTGTAATGTAAAACTTATCAATCAAGTATTGGTCTCTCATATGTGCTGTTCAACAGGAAATGCATAACTGCAAAGATATTGTCTAAAATACGCTACACTTACATTTGAACCTGCACATAGGCAATATATATATATATATATATATATATATATATATATATATATATATATATATATATTATATATATGGGTTCACTTTATAATCCCGAAATCCTGAAATATCAAATTTCAGAATCTCAAGATCATAAAGTCAAAATCTCAAAATTCCAAAACCCCAGCAGCGCGAATTTCAAAATCGCGACTCCTACACTAACCATACACCATGCACATACACATACACATACACACACCTTCCCCCCACACACAAAACTACACTACATACAAGCAGGGGGGCAAGCACCCCTGCACCCCCACCCCCTATTTAAATATACTAACTCCAAGATTGCACCACACTGACAAACACATGAAAACACAACCATACAAACTACATTCCCCTCACATACACACGTCACAGTAACAAAACACACTGACACACACTGAAGCCCCTAACCAAAACCCTTAAACATAAATACTTACCTGAACTTCCACCTATCCATCCACACAGCGCAACACCAGAAGCACTATTTCAACATCTCTGTACTTTGGGATTTTGAAATTTGCGCTTCTGGGGTTTCGGAGTTTTGAGCTTTTGGCTTTATAATCTCTACATTCTGAAGTTCGATATTTCAGAATTTCGAGATTATAAAGTGTTCCCATACATATATATATATATATATATATATATAAATATATATATCTATATGTATATATAAATATATCTATATATATATATATATATATATATATATACATATATATATAAATATATATATATATATATATATATATATATATATATATATATATATATATATATATATATATATATATATATATATATATATATATATATATATATATATATATATATATATTGGCCTAATTCTTAAACCATTTGAGCTAATGGACATTGCACTTGCTTTAATGATATAAACGTCTTTGAAATGCAGTGGAATACACATTTATTCACCTTATAAAATTATCTTGTGACAGTACTCTCAGTTTAACTGTCATAGTTTGCAAAGAAAATTAGAATGTACTTAAAAATAAATAGCCATTAATGGCCTAAGTGCACAATCGTATGATTCATATCCACACATCTCCACATACAGTGCTAACTTCACAGCCATAAGACAGTATAAGGATTACAGATCCACACTTTTTGTACTTGCATTGTGTTTACAAGACTCTCATATAATTCAGCCTTGATGACCTGCATTGGTCTTACATTCATTAAACTAACTGAGGAAAGCAGACATGGATTATTAAAGAATGTAGTGAATTTTACAATTTAGGGCTTACTAATGTTTAGCATTCACACATGATGTTAGTCAAAAGTGTTATTCACAGCACCCATAATGCTCCCTGAATTAACTGCTTCTGCAGTTCAAAGTTACATGTATGGGTAGCATACCTAAATATGAGTGCAAATTCCTTTATATGAGACCCATTGCTCATACTACTATTGTTATTGTGTGGGTATCCTTCTTCCACATTGCCCTCATTTCTGTCTGCAAATCCTGGCATTTTACGACTTTGTGTCTCTAGGAACATACGACACTGTAATAACTAGGTATAGCAATTTCAGTGAAATGCTTATTTTGTCTTCTTTTCATGGACTATTATTTCTGGTTTTCTTGCATCAATTTTTTGAGCTATTGGTAATGGGTGCTCCCATGTGATATAAAATTCATCACTGTCTATAATGCTTTGTGGCTCAAGTTTCCAATACTTCTCAATTACTTCAATATTGTAATGTTTGCATAATCTCCAGTGTAACAGTCCTGCCACATTATTATGCCTTTCAGTATACAAGCCCTCTGCTATTAGTGTATCATACCCAGCAACAAGATGTGCAACTGTTTCCTTTTCAATTTTGCAGAACCTGTATTTGTTTGTTTCTCCCACATGTTCAATGGACTTTGTAAACCACTATGTATGTAGGGCACTGTCCTGGGCCGCCAATATTAACCTTTCATCTTTTGGTTTAAATTCAGGTCTCCTTAACCATTCCTGTTTCAGATCTTGATCAACATGAGGCTGTTCAAAGAGATTTCTGTAATGGCAACTATACTTATGCCTTTTTCATTCTTACTGTTTGCTTTTTGGCTGATATGTTTTTGCTAAACTAAACAGGGAAGTCATTTAGACTTGTTCTCCTCATGTTTTAAAACTTTCACTATGTTTTAATCAAATGAAGTCAGCAGATAGGTATTCAGTCCTATGACTGCAGATTTATAAATATAATCAATTTTGGGATGGCCCATACCTCATTCAGAATGAGAAACACATAATCTTGATAAACACTGATTTTTATATATTATTTGATAAGCGTGAAATATTTTTCTTGTTTTGCTGTCCCACTGATCCAATGCCTTTTGAGGCCAGTCAATCACCCCAAAACTAAGTTAGAACAGGAAGAGCAAATCGGTTTATAGCTTCGACTTTGTTCCTAGATGTCAGGGCTGCTTTCAGTATTTTAGTCTTCTAAAATATTCCTTATTGAGTTTTGTTTGCATTTGTTCATGTTTTACTGCCAATCCCTCATTAATCCTTAAATATTTACACCCGCCCTCCTGTTTAAGTTCCTTTTTATATGCCATTCCTGTCCCAGACTGATACTTATTGATGCATCTGATGAACTATACAGTTTTAAATCATTCACAAAAAGAAGATGAGAATTCTTTACACTTTGTTGTTTTCTGGAAGCCAAATTGTAACCATGACCTAATCTGTTAAATAGACAGATATAATGGATTAAGAGAAAGACAACAGAACAGTGGTGACAACATGTGACTGTGGAATATCCCCTTTTGAATGTTTATCCCTAGAATTATAACTTGTCCTTTATCATGGCTCAGATGTAAAGTGGTTTGCCATTGCTCCATGGTCATTGTAATGTAATTGACCAATGTAGGCTGTAGCTTATACATCTGTAAGCACTCCTTTATCCAATCACTATCAAATGCTTTTTGTACTCTATCCATGCCATACTTCAATTCTTCCTTATTTTACAATTCTCCATTATGACTTTATTTAACAACAAATGATCCTTTGTTCCATATGACCTCCTTTTGTTACGCGTTTGTTCTATTACCATGATTGAGTTTTCTTCTAAATGACTATAAACTCTGTCAGCATCAATTTTAGTATATAGTTTATACATTGTCAGAAGGCAAGTCATTGGTCTATAGTTTTTAGGATAGCTTGCAGGTTCTCTCTTAAAGAGGAGTATGTTTTATTCATTTGTTAACCAGGCTGGTGTCTGTTTGGGATGTGCATATAAATAGTTCTTACTCAAGGCTACATCTTCGTGTAAAGATGTTAATATTTTTAGCCAGAAGTTAGGTTCTGCATCTGGGCCTGGGACTTCCACTTAGGAGGTTTCCTTAATTTTGTTTCAGTTTCTCTGGCCATTACTTCATCCCATTTCATATCCTGTTCATTTGAAATTCTTACTATTTCTTTTACTTCTTCTATCCTTTCAACATCTTTGTTATGTTGTACAGGGTCTTCATAGATACTTTTCCAAAATGTGTCTATTTCTTCTATTTTTGGTGGCGTTTCTATTCCTTTTACTTTGTTTCCCAATTCTCTATAAAACTTTTTGGGTCATTAATGAGTTGATTATTTTGTACTTTTCCTTTCTATTTAACTGCATATCTTTTAAGTGTTTCTGCCTGTACTGATATCTTTAGTTTATTATTTGCAGTAGTGTACGATGACCCTGGTTTGTTCTGATACTGCATGCTGCTTTTATCACATCTATCTTTCAAAGTATTTTTGTTGATCTGTTCCATCTTCTATATTCTTCTAACAGTGACACTTCTTATCTTAATTGCTTTATAGTTTTCTCTATTCGATACTTCCATAATGGCATTTAATTTCTTTCCTTCCTTTCCATCATTGATGTGTGTTTTGTGGCGTATCTAATGGACACTAGTAGACTGTAAGTTGTTCAGCTTCCAGGCTACTGCTTGTAAATGATTAATTTCCCAATCCCAGCTTACACTTATCAAGGGTATGAGAATTTGTCAGAGATTTGGGATGCATGACTAAGCTTAAAAAGGCCCTTGTGTCCTTAAGCCAGTAAACACCTATGAACTTATAAACCTAAGACTTTGGGCAGGATTCACAAAGGCTTGCACGGAGTGTAAGAGACGTGCAACACTCCATGCAAGCCTCGCGATCCAGGAACAGCCCTAAACTCTGTGTAAGAGACCAGCTAAAATGTCTCTTACACGGACTGGGCATGGACATGCTAAATACCTCATTTGCATCCGAAAGGTATGCAAATGAGGTATATTAGCGATCCACGAAGCAGAAACCAGTCCGTGTAGGAGATGTTAAGAGAAATGTACTCAGTTGACAACTGAGTACATTTCTGCAAAATCCACAACGGAGCGATGTCAGCTCCAAAAAAAGGTTGCATATGATTCAGGCAGCATGCCAATGGCCAAATATGTGGCCATTGGCAAGATAACCCGATGCAAAAATATTAAAAATATAAACCCAGTGCAGCCCCGCGCAAACGGGCTGCACTGTATAAAACCATAAAAAAGAAGGTTATAAACCCACAAATATGGGTTTCATGCAATACATGGACTGACAATGCAGGGACCAGCAGACTAAAACCAACATGGCCACTGTGTAGTGGTTGCTAAGGGGGGAAGCTGATTCTAAGACATGTAACTAAGCATTAGTAGGCAATCTCATGTAAATGAGGGTTTGGTAATGAATCTCACAGTCACATACCAAATGAGCACAGTCTGAGTAGTGTAAGAGATACAAAAGGGGGAGGAATAGAGTAGGAGATAGGTGACATCACAGAGGGGAATGGTAGAAAGAAATGCAGTTCATTGGAGGCCAGTGTAACATGACAGATGACAGCACAGATCATGGAAAGAGGTGTGTCACTAGATAAGTCATGGAAAGTCAAGAAATGGAAGGTGTACACTGTAACCTACACCAAAGTTTCTTGCTGGCCATGCATGCGCACGTGTGCGCACCATGAAGCGCGAGTACGACAGTGTGCGCACGTGTAAGGCAGTGTGAGCATGTGGGAGCGTGTTGGGAGATGTTTAACACTGTTTGAGCGGGTGTGCGTGCGTGTAAGGCAGGCTGAGTATGTTGGACGCTGTTGGCAGACGTGCAACAGTGTTTGCACGTGTGTACACGCGTCTAAATCTGAATAAGTAGATTCTGAACCGTGTAAGCACGTGTGCGCGCGTGTAAGCCACTGTGAGCATGTTTCAGATAGTATGCACGTTGCTCCCCCCTGAGGAAACAGAGAGGAAAAAGGAAGCAACAGAATTAATAGGAAGCTAGCAGGGATAACTGCTGAAGCTAGCAGGTGAAAACAATTAGAAGCAGGCAATTACACAGGCAGAATAGTAGCCCAGCACTTAAAACTCTGCAAACAGTAGTGCAGGATGTTTCCATTAAGAGACACTGCAAGACAGGAGTAAGCTAATAGAAGTGAAAACTGAAAAATCTTCACTCAGTGCAGAAATGTTAGGGGCTGCCATAGCTGTCATAATGAGACATAGGCGACGTGCTGAGGGTGGTGACAATGCATATGGTGCCAGACAACCCACAGTGAGGAGACGGAGAAGAGAGTACAGGCCCAGGGTCACCTACCACGGGTTACATGAGCTGGAGATAATAGAGCGCTATAGAGTGGACAGAGAGCTCCTGCAGCAAATTGTTGAGCTGTGCAGGCCATGCCTCACACACAGAACCAAAAGAGGGGAACCCATCCCAGTAGAAACCAAGGTATGTGTTGGCCTAAGAATACTAGCAACAGGTACCTTCCAGAGACCAACTGGCGATATGATGGGGATATCACAAACATCAGCCTCCAGGATACTACACCAGTTCCTGGATGCCATGTCAGCACATGTCGGTGATCATGTATATTTCCCTAATGCCTGTGAGGTATTGGCCAGCAATATGTGTCTCTTCCAGCAAATAGCGGAATACCCTGAGGTACTGGATGCAATAGACTGCACGCACATACGCATCAAAGTACCAGCTGGTGAGCGGGGTAGGGCCTACATTAACTGCAAGGGCTTCCCCTCCATCAACTGCCAGGTTGTGTGTGATGCCCAGGGCATAATAATGAATGTGTGTGCTGGCTGCCCTGGGAGTTATCACGATTCCCACATCTGGCATTTGACGCAGCTGTACCAGACATTTGCCAATGGGGACATCCCACATGGACACCTAGTGGGGGATGCAGGTTATGCACTGGAGCCATGGCTGATGACACCCATCAGAAACGCACACATACCTGAACAGGAATGTCATAATGAGGCACACGCACAAACACGTAATGTGATAGAGCATGTGTTTGGGCTGCTCAAGTCACGGTTCCGGTGTCTGGACACATCTGGTGGAGCCTTGCAGTACACACTAACTACATGTACCCAAATTGTCATGGTATGTGCTATGCTACATAATATGATCTTGCAAAAACAGCTGCAGCAGGACCAGCATAGGGCCGGGCCAAACAGCCCCCCACCATTGCCAAGGCCATCACAGTCAGAGCGTGACTCGGATGAGGAACAACCTGAGCCTGCCCCAGTAGGCAGAAGGAGGCGTGCCCAGTATGCCCTGGCCTTGGCAAAGAGGCAACTCATAGCACATACACTGGCTCAGTAGGAACCCTGGGAATGATACCCCTCTCTGACTCACTCCTATAGTAACAGGGATGCCTAACATGACACAACCTGCTCTCAAACATGTACAGGGAGTGTAATATGTGCATCCGACAGAGGCAGCCCTGCAGCACCACCTGAGGCATGATTGCCATGTGTTAAGCAATGTAACACCATCTAGTATATGCAAACATGAAGACCCTGCCTAACATCTCACCCTCACCAAGCATGATGCCACACTATGAAGACAAGAAGATCAAGTACAATAATTGGCTGAAGTAATGCAGTCAGTCAAAGGGGAGCCAATGTGTTACAGGCTGGGAAGATATGCAGAGTTTGACATGATGCACCACCTGCTAGGGGTGGCATGCACCTATCATGCCATGCCCCATGGATACTGGCAAAGGCTGTCAGTACCCACAGCATGCCCTGAATAGGTAAGTCTCAAAACACAAACTCAACCTCATAGGTTCTACAAGGGATAGGAACCTAGATGTAATACTACCCCATGACAGATTTATAAACAGCAAGATGTGTGCAGTGTAAACGCACACAGTAAGGAGAATGTAGATACCAGTCCTGTAATAGAGAACTGGGCAAGGCTCACATCAGCACCCTAACACTACCAGGTCACACCTCATACTGTGCTGTACAGCCGCAAAACATGGAACAAGCTACAAAAGGAGGGTGACTAGCAAGAAATGGCAAGGATAACCACACTCCCATGTTGGTACCACAACAAGAAGCAGCATGGAATATCCATGGTCAAATACCAATGGCTAAAACTGCCTCGCAGTATATAGCCTGCTGCAAACCACTGTCCTAATACCAGGAACAGCACCTGGCCTATGTCGGAATACATGAATATATCAAGCCCCCCAAACCACATTATATTGCTCGACTGAAAATACCCAGACATACACCGGTAGCTTTGTACTAGCACCAACACAGTAGGAGAAAATTACCCAGATTCCATAAACCAAAATGCCCAGGAACAATGTACTACTCCCACAAGAGGGGTAAGCATACTGGATGTGATAATCAGCAACATGTGTACTGGATGGCAAGATGAGAAGTGTACCCCTCACTGGTAAGACCAGACCATAGAGTAATCACACTGGATGTACACACCCTGAACCCAGTCCCTGGCCAGAATACCACAGTGAAAAACATGTGTAAAGTATTGGTTGCAGCCCTCAAAACCGATGTTGAATCCACAAAAGGCCCTGTGCAAGTGCAGAATATGAGACACACCACAGAACATATAAACAGGAACAAAGCACCAGATGAAACACCACAGAACATGTTATACAGGCATTCCATGAACACAGCCAGGAATGCTTGGAGTATGCAATCACAAATAACAACAACACACAATGCCATACATGCAGGCATCTGGCATGCTGGCCTCCAGCCATTACCAAACCATGCAAGAGAATGAGGAAGATACCACATGATAGAGCAAACATAAAAAGGGAAGTAATCACTGACCAGTAGTATGGCAACAATATATGTCCACACATACAATCCACCAAGTCCAGCCACAACAAGTATAATCTATGAATCCGGAGGCAATGTGACGCCAGTACCAAGTACACAGACAACCACAACACCCCTCAATAAATACAAACATATGTGATAGATGCATCCATGTATCCAAACCAGAGGTTGAGCTCCAACAACTCAGTACTGTCAACAATAGTCAGGAGGAGAAGGTAACCACATACACCACAAACCCAGTCGCACATAGACCTACCACAACTGTAAACCAAACACATAAACACAGACAAATATTCCCGGAGGCCTTAATTACAAACACACCATACCAACAGACGCCTCCAAAGTAGATCACAAGCAACCACAACCTTCAAACATAGCACATGCAACGAATAGTATGCAAAGCTGATGTGCCAAACAGTCACAGGCCCGAAGGAGAAACAACATGCCTGATACAGTCGTAATAGGTGTCTGTATAGGCAGACACGCAGCTGTCCCACTCACCAGACTGAACAAGGGAAAGGGTAGAGTAAGCTGCTTGTAGGTAGCCACAAAATGCCACTTAACACAAGTACGCAGGTCACTCCAAAGCAAGCAGAAATATGATGCACTCAATGTCCATGCTGGTGTGAATTACCTGAGATGTACCTCCCTGGTCAACATCAAATATGACATGGATGGTCCCTCCGAGTATGTACCCCAGGGCGGGATGACACTGGCTGTGTGCAGCATCCAACCCTCACCAAGAATGATGCCACAGTACAAACACAGAATGCTCATGTTTAACAGCTGGCACAGTTACAGCTGTCAGTCCAAGAGGGTGTAATGTGTGTCTGCTTGAGATGTCAAGCATGACAAGCCATGCTGCTGTTACAGGGATGGCTGTCAGCTGTTACCCGTGTGCATCTGGATACTGGATAAGGCCTTTGCCGCCTCCATAGAGCCGTATGTAGGCAAGGCCAAAAAGAATACCCACCACCCTAGAAAATATAAGTGGTAGGAAACATAAGGGTAATGCTGACCAATGCCAGATGTGTAAACTGCAATATGCATGCCCCTGAGGCACTTCCCATTATGGAGAACATTGATGCCTGTCCAGTGACAGAAGCCTGCTGCAGGCCTAGTGATAGCACACCAGCACTACTAAGTTATACCACATACCATGTGTTATGGCCCCAACACCTGCACCAAGACATCAAAGGAGGGGGAGTATCCATATGCAGCACAGACACCCATATAGCCAGGTAACTGACAATGCACAAAGCAGCAGACACCACCCATGTGCACATAACTGTAGTCAAAACTGCTGTACAGTCTGTAGCATACGACAGACCACACTCTCACACGCAAGATCCCCACCCAGACATCCGAAGACACTGGACAGTATGGATGTCCCACCAAATACCAGACAAGGTACACAAAGTACCACATAGGTGTCAAACCATTATGTATGCAAGGAGTCATCAGGGACCTAGGGACACAGGTCGACATTAATCTGTCATGTGACAGCCACAATGCCAATGTGGCTATGAAGACTGTTGATACTGGACACCGTATCATGAAAGGATTCACATCAACATCAACAGAGGTCACTGTGCTGCTGTACTGTTCCCTTATCAGACCCATAATCTAGTACAATGACTCATATGGGATGTACCATACGTGACACCTGCAGCGGTTCGGAAGACCTCATAGTTACCCCACCAACAGGATAAAGGGTGTGAAATATATGTCATATGCTGCCTGGCTGTAGACACCCAAGCTGACTGCAGTCATACACTGCCTACACAGAGGCATTGCATGTCTGTTGTACCAGGCCATGTCCAACACAGGAGTAATGGACATGCTACACCACAGGAAATCAAAGCCATTGGAGCTGTGAGAGTCACAGATGTCAACCTCAACACATAATGAAATAAGATGTGCTGGAGGGACAGATACATAACCCATAGGCTCCCCAGACCCAGAAACAGGATCCCAATCCATGGTAGGCAGAGCCCCTCATTGACACCTCTCAACAGGAATATTGCCAAGTGGATGGATGACCGTACATCTATACTGGGGGTCCCCACTGTGTCACGACCAGACAGAGGCACAGTGAAGAACCTCATAAATGGCCATAATTGAACATAGCAAGGGGTGGCGAAAGACACACACACTCTAGCTAGGCTTACTAATGGCCTAGGGTGTCTAGCCTACTATGAACCCATGAACCTATGAAGATACAAAACATACAGGACACTAAGGATAATCACAAGGCTTACCCAACTGATGGTAGGAACCATGTCGAGCATCCACAGATATGCTCCGAATCACACAGATATTACAAACAACATACCAAACACACACAAATATTGCTAACATACAACCTGTCAGGTGCAGTGCAAACACCCCCCCCCCAAGTGCAAAATACCTATCCCAGCAGATGGTCCCCTGACATTGCAGATGCTGAGGTAACAGCCATCACACAGCAGCAAAGGTATGTGATGGTGTCCTGTGCTGAGGCCAACATGGACCCCAAGAGTAATGGAATGCAAAATCACACTACTGGCCAATGTCAGCCTTACCACAGGATATGTACCCAAAAGAGCAGTGTACAACAACAGTGGTCCATCACAACAAAGGTGTTGCCTGAATGGATACTCCAAACTACCACCTCAGGATCCTGACAAGCTTGTTCTACACAGCTATGGAAAGGATCAGTATGTACCGCAGACAGAAGGCTAATGTGGACCTACTGATACTGGACCCTACACACTGTGGCTGTTGTAACTGCAGAACTGGCCCCTAAACATGTCTAACCCATTTGAAGCAGTCATTAAGGTCATTGATAAGGGCTATGTGGTCCACACAGCGTAGCTGGACCGTGCACATGCTTCTAGACAATACTGTACATGTTCAGTATGGATATGTTTACCAGCTTAAATATACACCCCTATGTCAGTAGAGGGGTTGTAAAGCAGACCAAGGACAGAACTGACATGGTCAGACATGCCGCATCCATGTCAGACTACAAAGCGGATATGAGTGGCATCCCACAAGGCCAGGTCTTGCCCCCCCACCCCCATTCTGTATACATGTCCCATAGGTATTGGCCAACATGGAAGGACTGTGACTGAGCATGTATGCAGAGGAGTACAAACAGCCCACCATATCCGACCCCCAGCTGACACAAGCAACCCACAAAAGGGCCACCTACAAACAGACAACTGTAGCCATAGCCATGTCAGCAAGCTAATCGCAGAACTGTGTATAGACAACCACCGTGGATATACAGTAAGTGCCCACAAATTACCACACAGGTGTTAACCCATGAGGCACCTAACATGTAATGTGAGACCTGGGTACAAAAGGTGATAAATATCCTGCACTTGACAAACATGTGTCTGTAGTGTTCACAGAAACATGTACCATATACCCACCCAAACATGAAGGCTGGCAGATGTAGATAAGGGGAACTCACTCTGGCTCTGCAGCCATCCTCCATCAGCATCACAACTGACTACAATAGCCCCTGTGGGATATACCGCAGCAGACACCTCCAACAACTGTAAAGTCCACAACAGTACCCCACCAGGGGTAGCAAAGAGCCTGAACAGATGCCATGTGTTGCCTGAGTAAACAAACTGCAGCCTCACACACCGCCATCCTTCCCAGCTACAGGAAAGCTGTGCCTGATGTATGAAGCCATGTCCAACCTGGAATGAATGAACATGTTGCACCTTGTACAATCTGAATGGCAGTGAGCTATGCACATGAGAGACCTGAACCCCAGCACTGACATACATAGGACAAGCTGTAAAGAATGATCCATAACACAGAAGGCACCCCCACACTTCAGTAAACTCCTGGCACAGGTCAGCCAGAGTGCCACATATCGACACCCCTCAAGAGGCATTCTGATGAGTGTATGGGAGATGGTAGGCTACCCTGGGTATCACCGTTATGTCAGAGGTAGACAGAGGCACAGTATACCAACCATGACATATGTAATGGCAAACTCCAGTTACAATGTGTGTCGAAGGACAAACACACCCTCTGACTACCATCAGAAATGGCCTACGGAACATCGCTAGTGTTTGCCAATGCCCACCCATGTTGTGGAATACACTAGCAATGTTGGACGAGCCTGGTGTAGGTAGTCCATATCTGAACATATTGCAACATGGTCATATGTGCACAACTGGCCCCTACACAGTCTGTTGTGCTCATTATGAAGATGTCAAGCAGTGATAGGACTAAAGCCCAGGATACTGTCCACTACAGTGAAAGTACTGAACCAGTACACTATACGGTACTACAGTGTTAGGTCATTATGAAAGTATGTTGAGAACTGTCTGCAAAGTATCCCATGCAATTCCTGCAGGCACAGTATAATCCCTGTTGTGGCAGACATGAAGCAGTTGGCCAGTTAGTACACAACATGACACCCAGCACACAATCATAAACGTGCGATAATGTCGAAGGTCACACACACCCAAATATGTGCTGGACTTCAGAGTGCAACATATGGAAAGCTCACACTGGGCATGCTCGCACACTTTGATAAATGAGGCATATGTCAGACAACATGCCATGGAAA
Organism: Protopterus annectens; assembly: GCF_019279795.1. Taxonomy (NCBI): domain Eukaryota; kingdom Metazoa; phylum Chordata; order Ceratodontiformes; family Protopteridae; genus Protopterus; species Protopterus annectens. Next base: position 1,479,748,921 of record NC_056731.1, on the reverse strand, counting down.
GGCTGAACTGGGCATGCTCATATCTCCGTGTAGCAGTTGGCCACACATATCTGGTATTTGTACGTGTCAGTCCAGAAACCAACCATAACACAGCAATCAGCCCAGTGCACACAGTAAATGACCACAGAGACATAAGTGATATAGTGGATCGCCGTCATATGCAAACATCTGCCACAGATACACAAGATGGTCATAGGAACAGGGAATGCTATGGCAATAAAGACCTGAAAACAGTAGAACAGCACAACAAATATTGTGCATCCGACAATTGAACATATGGGTGCAGAGGTCAATACTAGGCTTCTTGCCCCAGGGAATGACAGCTCAGCCAGAGTGTGCTTGGCATCTGCATCCCCAGGATAGTAGGCTACCATGCCACTGTAAATTAGGTCACAGAAGGCAACATGTGTGGCTAGTGAGCTGTGCCTCTGTCAAGCAGGGGCACCGTGGAGGTCTCAGGGATTGAATGTGCTAAGCCACAGCCATGTTGTCGGTGTGTGCTGTGAGAGGGTTGCTGATGATCTCTGACAGTAGGTGTCCGTTAGTAACAGACTGAGGGGACCCCTATCTGCATTCTCTGGATGATTCCACTGTCAACACTGTGTTGTAATGAGTATGTGTGAATGAAGTGCCGTGCTGCAACTGTCCACAGATGTCCTCCCTCTGTGGGCTACAGCTCTGCAATGTATTAGGTCACTCTGTCTGTTGAACGGCGCATATATGGCCGGTGTACAGTTGACAGGTGTCTTGTTGTGGAGCAGTCATGGGTATATGTGGGATAGCATGACCAATGCAAACTGTACACATGCTCATAGGATGCAAGTGTCAAGGATTATGCTGAGTGGCCAGTATAGTCCTCCAGCATGGGTCCTCTGAAGTCATCCACCCCAGTCTACACAAGTGTAGAGTCTGCTTGTGCTAAACACAGTTTGTGTGCAGTGACAACCTTGCCTGGGGGTTGAGATGAGATATGGATGTCCAGGGAAAGGTGGTCATGGTCAGATATCAACAATGGTGGTCTATCTCTGGTGTGGAACAGTGAGTACCCACGTTGCAGATGGACAGGTGCAATATATATTCACCCATGTGGCTGTGGTGTGTGGTTTTGCCATAGCACATGGACACACAAATTGTAGTGGCTGTAGGGTAAAGTGGTAGAGGCCTGAGTAGTTCTCACACACAATATGCCTGTACCTGATGTTAACAACTGGAATGGTGTATGTGAATACCTGCATATCCTGGCACTGTTCCCAGGGAAGTTAAGTGTGTGTCCTGGATGTGGGTGTGGTGTTCTGGACTGGTTGTGTTGTGTGTTACAGGTCCTGTGGTCCCAAAGCATGGTATAGAACATAATCTGCCAGTGCGATGTGCATATCTGACCCTGACGTAGGTGGCTGCAAATGCATATACATGCTATCCCCCACCTGACAGGTAGTACTACATCTACATACCTCTGTGGAAATAAAGATGTCAGCATCCTAGAAATACTACAGGTGCAGAACAGATGCCCAGTAATTTGGATAGTGCACTTTGCTAATGCGTCTCCCTCAAGTGTCATAATATAGTTAGGTAGGGGTTCGAATCCTGCAAATGCTCAGTGTGTGTATGGGTGAGTGGGGTTTGTGTATGTGAGAGGGAAATGTCCCTTTTGGCAACTGGGAGAACACGCTACAGGATGCACACTCCCCTTTCTAAACACAGATGATGTCAGCACCCTATAAGTACCGCAGGAGAAGAGGAGCCTCCCAGTAATGCGAATAGCGCGCTCTGTTAATGCGTCCATCTCGAGTGTCATAACATAGTTAGATAGTGGTTTGAATCCTGCAAGTGTGTGTGTTTGGATGAGGGGTGTAAGGGGTAATGTCCCTTTTGGCAACTGGGAGAACACACTACAGGATGCACACTCCCCTTCCTAAACACAGATGATGTCAGCACCCTATAAGTAAAGCAGGAGAAAATAAGCCTCCCAGTAATGCGAATAGCATGCTCTGCTAATGCGTCTGTCTCAAGTGTCATAACATAGTTAGATAGTGGTTTAAATCCTGCAAATGGCAAGTGTGTGTGTTTGGATGAGGGGGGGTTGCTGTGTGTGTGTGCAAATATGTGTGAGGAAAATGTCCCTTTTGGCAACTGGGAGAACACACTACAGGATGCACACTCCCCTTTCTAAACACAGATGATGTCAGCACCCTATAAGTATAGCAGGAGAAGGGAAGCCTCCCAATAATGCGAATAGCGCGCTCTGCTAATGCGTCTGTCTCGAGTGTCATAACATAGTTAGGTAGTTGTTTGAATCCTGCAAATGGCAAGTGTGTGTGTTTGGATGAGGGGGGTTGCTGTGTGTGAGGGAAATCCCCCTTTTGGCAACTGGGAGAACACACTACAGGATGCACACTCCCCTTTCTAAACACAGATGATGTCAGCACCCTATAAGTACAGCAGGAGAAAGGAATCCTCCCAGTAATGTGAATAGCGCACTCTGCTAATGCGTTTCTCTTGAGTACCGTAATGTAGTTAGGTAGGAGTTTGAAACCTGTAAATAGCATGTGTGTGTGTTTGGATGTGGGGAGTTTGTGTGTGTGCATTTCCGTATAAAAAACATGTTAGTTTTGGCAATCAGAAGATCACACTACCTGATGCACATTAACTTTTCAAAATACTGATGCTGTCAGCACCCTATAAGTATAACCAGAGAAGAGGAATTATCTAGTAAACCGAATAGTGCGCTTTGCTAATGCGTCTCTCTCACGTGTCATGACCATAGATAGGTAGGGGAATGAAGCCTGCAAGTGTGCATGTGTGTAGGGGTAGTAGGGTATGTGTAAATGCAAGTGTGAGCATACAGATCTATTTGGCAAATACTACAATACACCAGATGCTGCATACTCCCCCAGTAAACACAGGGGATGTCACCACACTATCAGCACAGCCAAACACGGCTAGTTGGCAAGTAATGCCAATAGTATGCTCTGCTACTGTGTCTATTACCATTGTCAGAGTACAGATAGGTATGTTTTGGTAACCCACAACTGTCACGTGTGGTTGTGTCACACAGTATGACCTTGTGTGGGTGTTTGTACATGACAATGCATGCCATTGCCTAAACCAGCAATGGCATTGCACACATGATGTATGTGTGTGACACATACACATAAATACCTGTGACCTGCAGTAGTTACCATATCTGACACATGCTTCATGTGGATAAATAGTATTTGCAATGTATACCAATATGACTGTGTCTTACTGTGCAGGGTCCGCACGTGGTATGTCCCTATACAGTGTGGGTGTCTATGGTGAAAGACCTACAGCAGGGGATACACATCTGGTCTGGGCCATATAGTGTACATGTAGTCGATGTACAGGTGCTGCATGTTCCCACCTGTTGTGGTAGTGGTAACATGTCATTCCACTGCAATTCGGTGACCACATGCTGTGAACTCTTCAACTAGTGTGTTGTAGCTACAGTAATGCTCACACACAATGTTTTGCTGGATGCAGTACGGCCTTATAAACACAGTTGTTGAGACAGTCATATTGCCAGTGTTGTTATGGGGGATAGGTGGTCTTCCTGTGTATGTGAGGGTTGTGTGTGCCAGGCTATGAACCAGATGGCAGTCCGACACACTGTCAGCTGCACATGAGTAGGCCCTGATGGTTTGTGCTGTGCCAATAACCTGGAGGTGTGTGTATCTGTGTTACCTTGGGATACCACCCCCCTATCCATGTGTGTTACACGTGTAGGGGACGACAGGCATGGTATGGGGCATAACCTGTCAGTGATGGGTAACACCTGTGAGCCATGAATCATGAATCTGGTACTGCACAGACATTGCAGTTCACAGTGCTGAGGGCAGTGTCTGGTGCATGCATCTTCCGGTGTACACTGCTGTTGTTGTGTAGCAGCACTGTTAGTGTCCTAACCTGTGTGATACCCACGGAGGTCGCTATGTAAACCATGTCCTGCAGCATAAGGCAGTATGTGTGTACCAAGGAGCTTTGCCATTATACATCGGGCCATGGGTGTCACGTGCAAGATGACCCATGCACATCATTGTGGCTTCCCTAGCATGTAAGCACACGTTGACAGCCAGTGGATACCCTATGAATGACAGTGGAGACTGAGCATAATGTAGACATACAACACCCTTCCCACATATAGTGGTAGAATACCTGGTGACGGTATGTTGGCAACAAACATCAGGCTCATACTGGCCCGTGCCACATGCTGAGAGATCCATTCTGTGTTCCCTATCATGTAGTCCAGGGAGGTATGCCTCAGGCAGCCACACTGGCATGGTCAATGAGTGAGTCATATCTGTCCATGCCTCTGACTGACCTGTATGCATGTGTGCTGTGGTGGACCATAGTGCCCCTGAGTCATATCACTGTGAACTTCACCAGATACAGCCTGTTGAGTGGGACCCCAGTGCAGCACACAAGACAGGTACCTGACACGTCTGTAGCAGGTGTGTTGTGTAGCCCTACAGGTTGTGAGTGTGTGGCACAGGGGATGTGTGTGCCATGTGTGGCATGTGCTCTTTTCCGATGGAACATATGCCTGTGTGCCAGCTGCGGAGGTGTGTGATGCCCAGGCAGGCTGCTATTCTGAGTCCCCACGTATGCCCCAGTGTGTTCAGCATGCTGTCAGTGTGTGTCAATGTCTGACTGGTATTGTCGTCACTGTAATATATTGTATTGATTTATTTATTTATCCTACATTTGTTGACTGGGATAGCCCGACTGGATGCATGTCCATTTCCAGGGGAGGCCCGTGGAGACAAGCTACAAGGGTAGCAGATACAGCATTACATAATACTAGCATTACATATTACAAACAGATTATTTACAGAGATTACATAAGTAAGCAAGTCAAACATGGTCCACAGGTTAATGTTAGACCTGAGCACAAGTCAGGATTAAATTAACATTACACAGTAAAGTGGTTCACAGATTTTACACATTCGAGTTAGCCAGGCTTGATACATTGACATAGCCAGTTAAGTGACAAATGTTGTTTGAGTCTACTGTTAAACTGACCTAAGGTGGACAGTAGGGTAATATCAGCTGGAAGTGAGTTCCAGGATCTACTTACAGGGTTTGCAAAGAGAGAATCACCGGCTGTGTTATTAAACTTGCTAGTCTGAAGTAGTACTTTGTTAGAGGATCGAAGCGGTCTAGGATTGTTATAGGGGGGGGTGATAATATTTGAAGTGCAGGAGTATTGTCTGGATTATAGAGGATTTTATAGGCCATAATCAGTTGGTTATACTGTATTAGGCTGGGTATTGCAAGCCAACCAAGCTGATTTAGATTGATGCAATGATGTGTCCTAAAAGGCAGCCCAGTGACAAACCTGGCAATGTGGTTGTAGCAAATTGAGTGTTTGTTAAGGACAGTCTGGTTCATATTCGAGAGTAGAGGGGATGCATACAGAAGGGTTGGAACAAGGTGTGAGCGAGCTATGGCACCTTTAGCTGGAGGGGCTAGGAAGGCTTTAATTCTGTAAAGTGACCCTAGTTTCCTATTGATGGCTTTGATAATCTGGTTAACATGTATGTCACATTTGAGATTATTGCCTATGATGACACCTAATAGTTTCGGAGATGGGTCAGGGGGGATTATTGTGCCATCAGTTGATGTTATGGTAACGGTGAAAGTGGTAGACCTACGTGTTGGTGAAATAACAGCAGTTTAGTTTGATTGGGATTTAGGATCAGACGATGTTCAGAAAGCCAGTTTGCTAGTGTATTAAAGGTGGTCTGGGTAGCTGACCATAACTCTACTGGAGATGTGGCTGAGCAGATCAGAGTAGAGTATTCAGCATATTGGATACAGCTGACTTTTGGGATGACAGTATAAAGGCCATTAATGAAGATGGAGAACAGCAAGGGCCCTAGTATAGAGCCTTGTGGTACTCTGAGGGTGTTAGGTAGAAGGTTAGAGAGTTTGTTCTGCCAGAGGCCAGCCTGCTGTCGACCATGCAGGTAGGATTGAAACCATTGGAAGGCTCCAGTATCTAGACCGTCTTTGCAGGGTGTGGAGTACAAGTTGGTGATCAACCATATCGTATGCCTTTGAAATATCCAAAAAGAGGGCTGCGGATATATAATTATTGTTGCAAGCATGGCTTATGCTGTTAGTAAAGGCTAGGAGGCCTGACGTAGTGCTGTGATGAGGATGTAAGCCATGCTGAGTGTCTGCCATAATGCGAGTTTGGATTAGGTGGTGCATGACTTGTCTATGATGAAAGTTTCCATAATCTTTGCAAGTGGAGAGAGTATAGCTATTGGCCTATAATTGGAGACTTCAGTAGAGCTGCCTCCTTTGTGAAGTGAGATTACATATGACATTTTCCAGATGGTGGGAAAGTTAGATGCTAACATGGTTCCTTTGATTACCTTTTAGACGGGGTAAGCAATAGCATCATCTGGTTTTGATAGGTACTCGGCAGGGAGTTGATCAGCAGAAAGTGTAGTGGGTTTCACTGTTACAATCAAGTTACGGAGAAGTGAAGTGGCGACTAGTTGGCAGCTGGACACAAGTAGTTTTCTAGGGGTGCTACTTTCAGGACCAGGGGAGCTAGGAGGTAGATGGCTAGCTAGGGCCTGAAATGTCTCAGTAAAGAACTGGTCAAAACTATCAGGAACATCTTCAGGGGTATTACCAATAGTAGCAGCAGGGATTGGGGTTGACATTTGTCCAGGACGTAGTATATATGACATGCCACCTGACAGGGTATGGCATTACTGGGTTCAGAGAGACCAGTCCCCAGATTGGCTGTGTGGTGGCATCCCACACATGTGTTGTACGTTCCTGGCCAAGGGTGATGGCTGACTGCATACATGTGGCAGCTGTGACAATGACACATGACTCACATAAACCACAACTGGACCATAGAGGTGATTCACAGGTTACCTTTGCACATGCTACCCTAGTAGTGTGATTGCCATGGTGAGTACCAACACATAGGGCCAATGGGGAACAACATACTGAAGGTGTGTATGTGTGGGTGTACCGCTACTGTTTCATAGCACTGACATATATGACTGCACACATGGGTAAATGCCAGGTAAGACGTGTGCAATGTGTCACAGGCAACGACATGCGTACAGGACAGACAGTGATGTTCTGTCATGTGTAAAGTTGACATACGTATCGTACGCTATGCAGATGTCACTAGAAGTCTACAGAAGCACTGTAACTCTGCATTGCAGGTGTAAGCAGTGTTCCAGGGGACCCCAAGCGAACATGCATGCAAACAAAGCTACAGTAAACAGGGCTGGAAGTAGTGCATTATACAACAAAGATGGGGTAACAATAACAGTAAGTAACAATGCAAATATGTAGGCACTATCAACATGTACCCAGGAATACGCAGCGCAGATGCCCATGGTAGAACCAATATTATGTCATATTTATTTGTGATTTGGATTACATTGGTACTGCACACATATCTATATGCGCGAACATCCACATGGCATAGTTGTTGTGGGCAACTTGACACCATTACTGTACATGTCCACCATTGCATATCACTACTTGCGTAAGCTTTCCCCCTGTGCTACCCATGTATGCGGCTATCTGTTGACAACCTTACCACCGGCATGCAATTATGTGCAGCTGTTATACTTTGGTATGTACTATGGGTGCAGATAACAATTCAGGACATTCATGCAGTTACTGCAACAGGCATGCTGGGATAAACACACAGTCATAGCAGCACACTGTACTGTTACCAACATCATACTACTAATACACTTCTATGTAGTCACCCTGTGCATCAGCAAAGTGTTTACCTGTTCCCACAATGATGTTGGAGATTGCAAGAGGTGGCACAGTGTCATCATATGCACAGGGTGTGGATTATGTATGCCTGAGTCAGCCACTGATACCACCAATTGACATGTGTGTGTATGTGTGTTGGTGAGGGGCAGCAGTACAGGGTGGGGCTGTGTTGGTGCAGTGTGTGAGTGTATGTGGTTGCCCTAGGTGTTAACATTTGGCATGTGTGTATGCACGCACACAGTTTCACCTCATGGCTGCCATATACAGGGGTTTGTGGACAGCCACAGCCTGCACCTGGCAGGCCATACAGATCAGTGTATGTGTGCATGGACACGGTACCTGTGCCTGGCAGGGGTGCTACGGTCCGTATCCAGTACTAAGCCAGACTGGGTACTGTCATCAGAAGCGGGAGTGTGTTGACTGGACACAAGTCCCTGTTGGGACTGTCCAGAGCCACGTGCACGTGGTCTCCTGGGGCATTCCGATGACAGCACAGACCCAGCATTGCTGGGGCTGCTGCTGGCACTATGGGGGCATGAGCGAGCCTGTTGTCATCCGTGCCGACTGCCAGCTGCTGCTGCTGCCAGCATACGGCCACGTCGATGACGCAAACGCCCACCATTGCCCTGGCTCATGGACATCTGGTTGTGGAACTGCTGTAATATGTCCCCACAATGTCTGTCTATGACATCGGTGAAGTTACAGATAGCATCCGCAATGTCACGCATACTGTCTGTCATGGCTGTGCGACATGCTCTCAGCTCCCTCAGACCCTGTCTGGTGTACCTTTCCATACATGACTGTGCCTGCATGACAGTCAGAAACATAGCTGAGGTTGACAGACCTCTTTGGGCACGTCGGCCAGAGGCAGTACGCCCACGGATGCTCCCACGAGAACCCATGGGCAACTGTCTGTGTGGTACCATCGGAGGACCCTGCCCATGGCTGCTGTGTGGGGACACATGTGCCACAGGTACTACATTACCCTGGTCTATACCCACTGTATCCTATCCATCACCTAGGGACAATGGTGACAAAGGATGTACAGGCAGGATGACTGTGCGCAATGATGGGGTTGACAGCTGTGTACTGTCAATTGGCTGACCAATGGCAGACCCTGACACACCTTCCTGTACCATTACACAAATATCATCATTACCAGTAGCTGTGGCACAGGATTCAGGTTCCCTACTGCAGGTCACCAGAGCAGCCCCAGAACCTGTGGGATGAAGACAGGAAACACAGTTTACAGTCTCCAGACATTGTTACCAGTGATGCACTTATACACACATGCACACATGCACACATGGACACATGCACACAGGCACACATGCACACATGCACACAGGCACACATGCACACATGCAAACATGCACACGTGGGCACATGCACACGTGGACACATGCACACATGCACACGTGGACACATGCACACATGGACACATGCACACATGCACGCGTGGTCACATGCACACATGGGCACATGCACACGTAGTCATGTGTACAGATGCACACATGCACACATGCACACATGCACATGTGGACACAGGCACACATGCACACATGCACACATGCACACGTGGACACAGGCACACATGCACAGATGCACACGTGGACACAGGCACACCTGCACACATGCACAAATGCACAAATGCACACATGGGCAAAGGCACACCTGCACACATGCACACATGCACACCCCGCAGTATACACACAGAGCACTACTGAGTTACACTACTGTTACTAGCATTATCAGGACTATTATAGGTTATGTTAAACACACTCACCAGCATGGATGGCCTGTCTTGCTGTAACCCTGGAGGGACCTGCAGAAATGATGAGATTAATGTCAGTGGGCACAACTGTGCCATTGATATTGCATATGATACAGTGTACAGAACAGTCAGGTGTACATATGGCATATTACCTGCACGCTCCATGTCGTGCTGTGTGGAACCAGCCTCCATCATAATGCAGGTGTATTGCTGTTGGTGTTCCGGGGCTGGAGCCACAACACTTAGTAGTAGCCCCTCCCGTCTGGTGAGGGGGGGATGTGTGGCCACCCCACCTCCTGTGGCGACCTGTTGCCTGTGGATATCTGATGCATGCTGCCGGACACTTCGGATTAAATCACTGCAGTGATGTCGTACCTGCTCATATGTCCTGTTATGCGTGCCAATATCATTTACTCTATGGACAAGGTCTTGTCACAGTGGGGCCCTCTCCTGCTGATTCTGACTGGTGCGGGAAAACAGGATGTCATACTGCCGCACCAGGCTCTGGTGGATCTCCTCATCTTCTGCCACAGAGTAGGCGGGATTACGCTGTCGCGCCATCTCCCTGGAAGAGAACACAGATAGGATATCAGCAGACCATGTCAGCAATATATGGCACACATACTATACATGATACTCATGTGTAGTGATATACTACTACTCCCATATGTTGCATGTGTTCATAGGTTCATAGGTTCATAGGTTTATACTAGGCTATCTGCCCTAAGGCATTTATAAGCCTAGCCCAAATTATTGTGGCTTACGCCACCACTTATATGAAAAAATACTGTGCCCATTAGTTTGTTGTGCCTCTGTTGTGTGTCATGGTGGATACACAGGTACATGGCCAGATATCAGTGCTCAGCCAACACCTGTGCAACAATACCTGCCACATTCCACACAACATAGTAGCATGCCCCATCGGTCAGCACACACTGACAGGTGCAATGCACAAACTCACTCTGGGGGTTCATCCCAAGTTACTGTATGTGGGACACCGTCCACTACTGTGATGTAGACAGACGTTACTTGGCCTGGATATACATATCCCACCACCACCAGCACAGTAGACTACTTTGATATAGGTTCATAGGTTCATAGGTTTATACTAGGCTATCTGCCCCAAGGCATTTATAAGCCTAGCCCGAATTTTTGTGGCTTATGCCACCCCTTATATGAAAAAATACTGTACTCATTAGTTTGTTGTGCCTCTGTCCAGCAGTGACACAGAGATGATTCCCGGGGTAAACCTACGATCTCCCATCCACAGGTCAAGATTTCTCTTGAACAGAGCCAGCGAGGTGCTCTGCCTCACATGGACCGGGACTCTATTCCACAGCATAGGGAGTCTCTGAGTAATAAATCTATCCCTCCAGCACGTCCTATTTCTATCCGTGCTAAGGTTTAAGTCACTTGCTCTAGTGGTTTTGGTGGATTTGGATTTTTTGAGGTGGAGCATGTCCATTAATTCTGGGTTGGACATAGCCTTGTATGTCAGGCACATGTCACCTCTGAGCAGACGGTATGTGACTGAATAGAGCTGGAGTTTCTTCAATCTGGCAGCATATGACAGATTTTGGAGTCCCTTTATCCTTTTGGTGAGAAACTTTTGGGGTCTCTCCAATTGCTGCAGATGTCGGGCGAGATACATCCCGAATGGGGCATTGTACTCGATCATTGGTCTGATAAGTGAAGAGTACAGGGGAAAAATTACCTCACTAGATCTGGATGTGAATTCCTTCATGATCAGGTGGGCAATATAGAAGGTCTTTCTAACCACTTTAGCAAAGTGAGTGTCAAAAGAAAGGCCACTGTCAACCTGGGTCCCCAGGTCCCTGATAACCTCTTGTGTGCTTAGTGGATTGCCACCTATATGGTAGCTTGGGGTTACCTTGTTTTTCCCGAAGGGTATGACTATACATTTTTTGGCATTTAACTTCAGGCCATGGCTCTGGCACCAGCTATCTGTTTCCGTGAGTCCCTTCTGAAGGATATCCATGTCCGATGCACTTTCCACTATGGCGCCCAGTTTGCAGTCGTCTGCAAACTTTGTCAGCCAAAGTCCTCCCATGTTGGCCTGTACTTCTGAGAAGTAGATGCCAAACAATAGGGGGCCAAGGACCGAGCCCTGTGGGACACCACTTGTGACCGGCTTGGAGTCTGACATAGCGTCAGCAACTCTGACCCTGTGGGTTCTGTCCTTAAGCCAGTTTGCAACCCATCTTGTGACATATGGGTTTACATTTAAGCTGGTAAGTTTTTCTACAGTACCCGAGTGGGGTATTGTGTCGAAAGCCTTTGCAAGGTCAAGATAGGCTGTATGGACTGCCTTTCCCTCATCAATGGCCTTGGTGACTGTTTCGAAGAAGTCGGCCAAGTTCAAAAGGCATGATCTTCCCTTGACGAAGTCAAACTTGGTCGGGTCCAATGTCTGCAAGTCCCCTATATCTTTGTTTATGAGCTCCATTATGATCCTCTCCATAGCATTGCATGTATGTGATTAGACAGTTATTCACTTGCTGGGACTGAGATGGTATCCATGCAGCACACTGGGCCAGTGGAAGCCACAAGCCACACTGCTGACCCCTTTGCAAATGCTTACCACGGACATGCCACAGATTGCATGGAACTTGCACACACATGTCTAACCCAAACCCTATGCACAAAGGTTAGGCATCCTGTCCGGTGGACCCCAGACAGAGGCAGATTGTATAACAATAGCAGGAGGCTACTGCAGGACAGAGCACATTCACATTAAGGGAAGGCATCTGTGGTCAGCACTGGTATAACGCTACAGTCCGTCATAACAACGGCCACGGCCTCCTCTGGAAGGGAAATGAACACAAACACTATGGATGACCACAAGGCCTTCTTCAGTTATGTTACACATATGGACCACATGCCTCAGATATGCTCTGTGTTAATCCACACCTACTTAACATTCACCAAACGCACGGATATTGGCAACAATCTTGCAGACATGTTCGGTGCACGTATCCCCCATCCTTCTCCCCCACCTTTAAAATATTTATCCCAGCTGGATGTAACCTCCCTATCATCTCACATATCCAGGTGAGGGCCGCCCTCAGCAGAGGAGAACACACAGCATCACTGTGACCTCCTGGTACCCCTGGATGTGTGCTACCCGCACTCCGAGAGGACATACAACCGCATATAACACTGATAGTTTATCTTGGCAATACTACAGGATATGTACCTGGACAGTGGCATACAGCAACAGTGGTCCCACACCACTAAGGGGGCACCTCGACTGACCCTGGGAATTACCACATCATATGCATAACGAGCCTGGTCTGCTAAGCTATGGAATGATGCAGTATGGGATGCATATGCAGTGACATCGGGTACCTGCAGATACTTGTTCCCAGCCAGTGTGTCTTTGGGATGGGCAGATCCTGACTTTTGAACCTGGATGACCTTTCAAAGCAGTCACTACAGCCATTGCTGGGCCAACGCACAGACAAATGCTGCCAGAATCATGGCCTAAGACTGATTGACATGTGATGTATGGTCATCCCCTTTTGGTGGAACTACGTACACACAACATATCACATGGACATACCTATGGATACAGACCTATGACACATTTGGAGGGTTCACAGTATGCACACTATTAACCTGCTACTTTGCATTACCTCAGTTTGTCGCAGCTGGTTGTGTAACCACAGCTTCTGCTTGCTGCTGATACTGTCAGTGCTGACAGCTTCGGGTGACAGAGTCACAGTGTCTGATTTTTTTTTTTTTTTTTGCTCTCTCTCTCTCTCTCTCTCTCACTTCTTGCTCTCCCTCTGTCTGCTTACAGACAATGCAATGAATGTATTGCATGTGGGGAGTGTTAGCACTGGATGCTTTTGTAGGTATCTGCATAGGTCCATGTGATGGCCTCTGCACCAATTGTAAGCCAGCATTTGCTAATTGCATACAGCCAGTTGTGTACTGATTGCAGTTCTCACTGTGATTTCAGGTCAGTGCTATAAAAGGGTATGTGGGATAGGCATTGCCCTTTCAGATTGTGAGGGCGGGGACCATGCTGGTATGCTGTGGACAGTGTTCTGTGAGTGTAAAGGTTAGTATCTCTCTCATGATTCAGGCTGTGTTGTATATTCACATTTCTCCATTTCTCTCTCATGTTCCCTGGAGCAAGTGTGTATGCACATTGACTCCTACAACTATATATAGATATATTGATATATATATATATATATATATATATATATATATATGTACATATACATACATTTATATATGTACTTTAACTGACCTTATTATCTACAAGCTACCAACTAGCATGGCTGTTTCTGTTCACACACTACTATTATGGAAATTCAGTAGTTTTGACAGTAATTTTAAATGACATGCTTTGTGTACTACACATCCTATATTCCCTTTACCTTCATCCCTACTATTACATGTTATATTTATTTTAGCACGATGTTTTTGTATAAGAGTCATGGCTTAGTGGTAGGTCATACAGACTAGTGTTTCCTGGGTTCGGGACTGACAGTGGGATTTTATTTTGCTTTTGAACTGAGTACAGGACCTGTCAATCAAAGTGACTAAGGCACTTTTAAGCAGTTGTAACCGGGTTAGCGCTGGTTTGCGCAGAGCTCACGCATGTGCACTGGTGGTTAGCTCCGTGCACACACGCGCACACCCGCTTACAACCTCTTAACGGTGCTTACTCTGGCGCACACCCGCACTATTTTCTTTGAAAGAAAAGAAAATGGGGAGACACAAAAGTGGTGAAAAAGGGGTCACAAAGAGGGTAAGACAGTAGGGAAATAGGCTTGGGATGTGCAGGAGGGATGTAGGTAAGGTCCATAGCTGCCCATTTCTTCATCAGCAACAGCTGTGCATATGTATGTAATTTGGTGTGACATTTGAAACCTTCCACCCCTGCGAGAGGTGTCAGGACAACAATAATACTTGTTGTACAGCCAATTGTAATTGATAGGTTCCATGTCCAGCAAACATGTGTGCGGAATGGGCAGCTCTGTATGGGGCGTAAATTTTTTGTGGGTACAGAGTGCCCTTTTTTTTTTTTTTTTTTCAGGTGAGAGTGGTATGCCAGGTGAAGGAAGTCGGTACAGCTGGGGAGGTAGGTTGGGTAGGTAAACAGACAAGACAAACAAGACGCATACAGGGGTGGTGTATGACACGTGTGGGTGGTTACACAATTGACGGAGACGGAGGTTTGGATATCCAGAGCCCATGAGCCCACAGATGGCAACAGTGGAACTGATATCCCCACCCATAGGCAGTTGCCACTGTTCCTTCACTGCCCAGGATGGGGCTGTGCTGGGGGCTGTGTAGGTGGGGCAACAGGCATGCCCGTTAGTTGCACCACCCGTGCCTCGAGCTGGCGTAGGGGCTCAAGAATAGAGTCCCGAATCTCCCTACGCACCACAGTCCGGACGCTACAGAGGGTGAGTGGTGGTTCTCCTCCGGCCACACTTGCAGAAGGGGGTGAGCCCCATCCCCTGCAGCGCTTCCACCCGCAGGTGGCACAGGGCCACAGGAGGCGGGTCCGGGCTTGGCACTAGTGCCAGGTGCACCCGCCAGCTGAGGTGGGAGAGGTGGGTCCGCTGGAACCCGCCTTCCCTGTCGTCCTATGTTTTGCATTATGTCATGACAGTTTGGGTTAGTGACATATAATACCATTCACAATTAGTTGTAACAGCATGCATTAGTATTCCCATTAACCAAACACCCAGATATTCACACCATTGAACAGCGTGCATAACACATGCATAATTTGAACAGAAATACACAGTCCAACAACATGCAGGGTTAATTGATGGCAACAGGCCATCAGGTGCGGATGTATGAACAGGGCAGATGCATCAACGGACATGCAGATATATATGACCCAACAGGACAAATGTCCAGGGGTGTTAATTGTAATTGCACATACCATTTTCACGTGGAATGGGTTATATGTGGTTATAGGGTGGGGTAAAGAAAGTAATATTAACACCTTCGAATAACAATACATATGCTGTACATTTCTAATAGCTACAGTTATATACACACTACTGTTCTAACTACAGTTTCCTATGTGATAACTATTTCAACTTGGTGATAGGACTGTTACTGCAACATCAATATACATTTTAGTGTTCTTCATACACATTCATATCTAGCTTTGTTCAGCTACATCATCTTGCTACATTTGCTTTATATAGCTATAGACAAGTGTGGATGTTTGGTATATCAGACAATCATCCTATCTGCATATTTCAGACTGAGAGCAACATATCCAGATTTTGGGATACACATTCCACATGCAGCAACACTTTGAACAGATTTTGCTGTTTGGTTTTGAATCTCACATGCATTTCATTCTGTCTTGACTGCAGTATACTTTATTCAGGGGTTATTACGACTGTATTGCTGGATTCATGACACTTTCTCACACTCTCTCAATTGCTTTCATTTTACTATTCAGGATGGTACTTACTTCTAGGCTTTGTTGACATGTTTTACCTGTAGTTATTACAATCCTTTCCAGCAGTCTCACTTCTGTCATGTTTCAGTATTTCCACAGGGATATATTTCACACATGTGATTTAATCATCTTCTGCAGCTATACTTCTCAGCCTGCTGCAGGTTGTGTACTATTTTCTTACAGGTAGGGCATTTTTATTTCAGAATATATGTCAGACAGTTTCATTTTTCGGTTTAACTTACAGGCTGAAACACTTTTGTAATCAAGCAAGACTTGCAGACACTTTCACACTGTTACTTGCAGATTTTATTCCTTACTGACTACACTGCACTCTTTTGCTGACTGTCATACTTTTATATTTCTTTACGGTTACTGGTAGTGGATTACTGACCTGCCTGGTGGCGCAACCGCACCAGCCTATCGCCATAGGCTCTGCGGTTCGCAGAACGGACACCTGCAGCTGTAATATAAATGAAGTAATATTGGAATACACATCTCCATAATATCAGCTAGTTTAATTTCTTACATACATAATTAAATGTTACTTACTCAGTAGTGGGGCGTTGGGTGTTTGCCAGGCCTCCTGGATCCAAAGGTTCAGTTGGTCCTGCTTGCATCTCTTCAGGTTTGCATGGTGGTGACGGACCTGCTCACCAGTCCTTGGAATCCCTGTGGCACTGGTGAGATCATGAGCCAACCGGTCCCACGCCTCAGCCCTGTATGCTCCCCAGAGGACCTGGCCCTGCATGAGTTGGGCCTCATGATTATGGACTAGGAGCCAGACCATGTACCTGGACTCCTCAACACCCCACCTCTGTGCTCGGAAGCAACTACCCTCTCCTACTCCTGTCATTCTGCCTGCAGGTCAGTTCTACAATCGTTTATGTTGTGTATTCCCGCCTATGGGGCTTATATAGTCCGTTTTTCCCGCACATATCTGTGATTGGCCATTTTGGAATTGTATCAACTTCAGTAAACCTGCATTGTCATGCTGTAGTTTGTATTCATTCCTACATATTAGCTATTATTGCATTTCTAGGTACTGCTGTCATGGCTTAGTGGTTCTGTACCTTGACTATGGTGTATAGTATCCTGGGTTCGAACCTGGCCACTGCTTTTTATTTTTCATGACTGTCTAGACATGCTGAGGGGTGTGTCTGTATAAAGGCAGTTTTGATACGGCTTGCTCAACGTTGCCCGTCGGTTAGTTTGTTTGCGCGGTGCGCAGCTCCACGCAAACGGGGTATGCTGGTTTAAGCTTCACTTGGCTATCGGCACACCTATTATGCTCAGCTCAGTTAGGGGCACATAGATTTAGCATGTTAGACCACTGCTCAGCTACGGGCACTCATTTTGCACCAGTTAAACCACTGCTCATCTACGGGCAGATGCACTCACTCTGTTAAACTGTAGCTCAGCTATGAGCACATCTGGCATTTTTTATTCTTTTGTTACCTCACATGTCTTCAATATAAATGGGCTATTTCATTACATTTTACATAAATGGGGTTTTATGTGTACATATTTGTCAGGGACTTATTTCCTGCTTATTTTGAAAAAAAAATTGGCGTTGTGGGGGCTCGAACTATGAATGGCTGCTCTTCAGCCAGCATCTCTACCGCTACGCTATTGCTTCCCGGCTTATTTTGCATATTTAGTTCTTATATGCTTTCCCACTGACTGCTAACTGTAACTGCACTATGGGCATGCCCGCGCAAACAAGCGCACTCACGGTTAAACATTTTTACAATTCAAAAAAATATATAAAACATGTTTATTTATTTGTTTTCTGTTCATAGTCTGTAGGGGCATGTGTTGTGTTCTGTTTATTCACATTTCCGTGGACTCTGTTGTGGGTGTTTACTTTGGGTACCTTTCCTCTTCTGGGGGCATGTCCGCTTACAGGGCTCGGCCTACGGACACGCCCCCTACTGTCTTACACGGACCGTGTTGGTCTTAAGTGTGATTCAGCATGCTCTCATTAATATGCAGAGCATGCTGACATCACTCCGTTTAACTGCAGCCTCCATGTATGAGTTATAACTCTTACACGGAGGCTTCATGAATCCTGCCCTTTATCTTTATTAATCTAGCTGCACAGTAATATATCCTATTTACTTCTGTTATATCAAATTAATTTCTGGTAACAGTTTTTATTGCTTTGTTCATTTGTTTTATCACACTTCTAACATTTTGGGTCTGAGTTCTGTACTGTATTTCCTTAATTGATCTTAATATGTCTATCCATCTCTATTAAATCAATCAACTGCCTCCCTTAGATCATTTTCTTCTAAACTGAAAGCGCATTCTTTGTTCTCTGTTCCCTGTAGGCATTTTACAGAAAGTTCCAAAACATCTTTCTGTGGCATATTCTCTTCACCTGTATCCTCCGACATTCATTGATTTTTCATATGGGAACTCATTGACCTATCATTCCAGAATATTGACTGCGTCAGAGTTGCCACTGCTTCCTGCTCCTTCCCTTACTGTGCAACTCCAACTGAACTTTTATACTGGTTTCCTACTGTAGGATCCAGAGTATCTTCATGTGGCAAGTGATCAGATGCTTCACATTCCACCTGCCTCTCATTAATTTGGGAACTTGTTCCATCATGCTGTGACATTACCAGAGTTGGATTTTCTACACTAAAACACACACTTAACAGATTATCCATAACTTCAACTTCTATTTGTTTAACTTCTCCATTGCTAATCTACTTTTCTGCTTCCCCCCTTTGTTTTCTTATTTTTTATTGTGAAAATTTCCTTTCTCTGAGTCCCTTTGCTTGTATTTCACTTCAAATATCTTTGGTGCTGCTATTTTTGCATTAATTAGTTTTCTTTTCTCCTTTATATAAATATTGCACCGCGTCAAATCTCTTTTTCATTCTGATATCCACATTTCTTCTTCAGATGTCTCCTGTTTCACCTATTTCTCCTTAATCTGGGGACTCATTGTTCTATCATGCTATGGCATAACCTGCGTTAGACTTTCTACACTAAATCCTTGATTTTGCAGGTATTCCATAACTTCAGCTTCTATTTCTTTAACTACTACTTTACTAATCTTCTGTTTTTCATTCCCCTTTCATGATCTTTTTTTTTGTATTGTGAAATTTTTCATATCTGGGGTGCCTCTTCCTGCATTTCTCTTCAAATATCTTTGGAGCTACTTTTTTGTATTGATTAGTTTGGCTTTCTCCTTTGCATAAATACTGTAACATGTCAGATCTCCCTTTCTTTCCTATGTTAATGTTTCTTTTTTATATCTTTCAAAAAATTCTCTGTTTTGTTCATTATATTTTTACACTTCCTTTGTCACTTCTTTTTCCAAACAGCTCAGTTTCTTGGTCTATATAATGTTTTTTATGGATCTGTTTCATTAAAAAAAGTAAATTTGCATTTGAAGCTTTTGACAGCTTTTCCTGTGCAAGCATCTTACTTTCCTTTAATTTCTCTCTAAATCTTTTTGAATATATTCTATCTGGAAATTCTAGACTTCTTTCATAATTGTAACAATATTCAATTTTCTCTTTAACCTGAACAGTCCACTCTTTAATTGTTATGGCTATTTTTAGGCCTATCATTTTTTGTGGTTTCTGTGGACTATAACTTCCTTCTACAACAGGGGGGCATCCTGGCCCACAACCTTGCTAGATGTGTAAAAATCTATACTGTATAAGTTACCAGAAAACATAGATCTTCCACACATGATGTTCAATATTATATGAATCACCACCAAAATGTTTTCCTAAAATAGACTACACTAGGATTTAACAAACACATAGGAGAACACTATTCACTTTGTCGCATTGCTTAACCAGTTGAGCTAAGGGACATCACAGTTAATTTGTGTGCTTTAAAAGTAGATATTTTAGAATAACAGTAATACTTATGTGTGTGAAGTCTGTATTAATATACAGTCATAATCAGCAGTCCTATATAATGTGTACCCTGATCCAGTGTAGTTACGGACAACCTCAAACTGTGTTGACACATGAATATTAACTTTACTGAGTATAACTAAATTTCCAACATGTAAATCACTACTATCAATATAGAAACCCATGGAATACCTTGAAAGGCAGACTCACAGAAAAAATATATATGCTTACCATATGCATATATGATAATATAAGTGTTAGGGTGTGGATTGTGTGACTTACTGTAGGCATCTCCTTTCTGGCGTCGGGCCACTGCAACGCTCTGGCAAAGATCCCAAGGATCCCTGTGATGTAGGTAATCATAGCTGTGGTAAACCTGATCTCCATTCTGATAGATCCCTGTCCAGCTGTGGTTATCAAATCCCACTACTGCTTATGTGACCTGCACAAACTTTTTAAATGAATTGTTAGATGTCCTTGCTGATGTTATACCATATGGATTATGTATTCAGACATGTTTTTCATTTTCATTCAAATTATCTGTACATAATAGAGGTTCATGATTCAGACTGTTTTGCATTTCTATGCACTGTAAAAGAAAGGTGAACCATGCATTTGATATATGATTTTAACACTATGTCAATATATGTGCCCCTATAAAATCTCTAAGATGTGCATGTCACCTTGTCTTCCAGATGTCGAACAGAAAAAGGGGAGATAAATTCTCACACAGAGAAAATGAAATAATAATCAGGATTCTGTGCCTTCATGGTCATGACCATTGGCTAGATGGCAATACTGCTTGGAGGAATTAAGTGTGGACAGCTATGACACACATGATCAATGCTGTAGGTGATCACAATAGATCCAGAGAGGCCTGACATTGTTTTGACATGATTCTCTGTGCAGCCAACTGACTCTGCTGCTATGAGAGTGTGAGGAATGCTACTGGAGCTGGGGTATCATTGCCTCGCCCACATGAGATAACAATATTCCTGGCCTCACATCACACTACATGATCATCAGATACCCAGGGGAGGTATTGAGACAGGTGTTCCTGATGTACAGGTATGTTCA
This sequence comes from Protopterus annectens, assembly GCF_019279795.1. Classification (NCBI taxonomy): domain Eukaryota; kingdom Metazoa; phylum Chordata; order Ceratodontiformes; family Protopteridae; genus Protopterus; species Protopterus annectens. The sequence goes on along the minus strand of NC_056731.1, from coordinate 1,479,727,929 downwards.
ACATTCGCAAGGACTGCAGCATACACCAATTCTTAGGGAAGGATATTAACTGACTTATCTTACTGTTATCTTATATTTGCATTACAGCAGCAGCAGAAGTTCACTGTGAATGAGAAAGCACACCTAACGTAGATGCACAATGTAAGTGTTACAGCCTATTATCTTACCAACATAGTGCATACACAACACTCTCAGCAAAGTGTGATGTGTTTTTCAATTGTATAGGCCCCTCGACATCTGAACAGCAACAACATGTCACATAAGTGTCTCCATATCTTGTTTGTGTGATCGATGGTTGTAGTGTGCCTCTGCCTCCTGTTAAATCTGTGGAGCATACGCCCATGTTGTTGCTTGTGTGCCTTATTATAATACAGGATCAGCATTACAACAGATGATAACACTTCTTAACCATTAAGGATGCACCTGGTAAGGCAGTGTATATGGTTGCTATATTACACAATTGATAATGATGTCTGTGCCCTTCATGACTACTGTGGTCTTGTTCACCTGCATAGGACACCTTCAATCTGCAATACATCCTCGTCCATCCAGTATGTGTCTGTCTTATTTGCTGTGTCTTATACCTCAGGTGGAATACTACACAATACCTTGTATGTGCTTAATAATGATTTATGTATATTATCCTTTCACATGACAGTGGCATTTCAACCCTCACCACCAGCAGTGGAGTCAATGGAAGACATATTTTAGTAGTTGCACTGATCTCATCTGTCATATTTGTTTGATAAGTAAATTAAATGGAATATCTGTGTTACATTGGATCTCTGAAGCACCCACATCTGTGATGACCTGGTAAGTCCATATCATCACTAGCACTGCAGTTACATAGTTGCCCCAGATTTCAGTCTAATGCTGCATCATGTGATTTCCATGAATATATGTAGCATGCGTCATCAGTTGCTCCATATTGTTGTTGTCTCTGTTGCTTTTTTAAAGCTGTCTAACTATGTTAAACTCATTTAACATAGTGAGACAGTGTGAAGCAATGGAGATCTTGCATTCTCCGTTGCTGTAAAAAAAAAAGTTATAGTAATGGAAAAAGTCTGGGCGACCGGACCTTTTTCTATTACTATAACTCTGATTTACAATGTGCACGCTGACCAAACAGCGTGCACATTTTTGAATATTTAATGGGGGGTTGTTGTATAATGTGTTGTAAGACCCTGGTACACATCATACAAGTGGATTAGTGTTAGTGTCTCTGCTCTGTATTTGGGTTATGTTTGTGCTGATACATTCCCCTACACTGTATGAACCTAGATTTATTGTGGTACTGGTTATTTTACAGCTGGCTTCCCATATTAGTTCTTTATATGATTATATCCTACCTAACCAATGATATTTTCTGTTGTACACTCCTCCTGCATCCCACACATTTGCCTATATTGTCCTCTTTGGTGATGTACCTTGCAGAGAGACTTCCTGCACTGAGATTTCCTTTGTATGCATCCAGATATGATCCTCACTGAATGTTGCGTATATAATCTTACTGACATACCTTATGCTTTTGTTATGGATGATGCTCAGTGTGGACAACTATGATTTCTTCAGTTAGTCAAGGTCTGCAGTTTCTGTGGGCCAATGCATGAACATCACTGTTTAGTCTGTGTACAAATGTGTGAGTCAGACACTGCCATGTGCCATAGCTAGGACATATGGTTGCATCCTCCTTCACCCAAGCCTATTTCTTTTCAGCCCTGTGTCCTCCTGATCTTTGTGCAACACCTCTGATATGTCATCATCAGACATCTGTGGTTCTTGGGATAGGTCTCCCACATTCATATCTGGCAAGCCACATTGTTTTGCTGTTAATGTGTTGTGTAGCATGGCACGCACTATAACCATCTGTGATGTCTTTTCTGGTGTGTATTATATTGCAACCCTGGTTGTGTCCTAACATCTAAGTTTTGCTTTCAGCATGCCAAACACATGCTTAATAGTGTTTGATGTTACAGTGTTTGCTCTGTTGCATGCATGGTGTTTGATGTCACAGTGTGTGCTCTTTTGCATGCATGGTGTTTGATGTCACGGTGTTTTCTCTGTTGTATGCATGGTGTATGATGTCACATTGTGCGCTCTGTTGTATGCATGGTGTTTTATGTCATGATGTGTGTTCTGTTGTATGCATCCTTGGCATGGGAAAATGGGGCTCTGTATGGCATCATTAGCCAAGGCCCTAGTGGATAACCCAATTACCTGTTTACAGGAAGGAGATAACACATACTTAGTTATTATGCTTAATGTTTGCAGGTCTTATATCTTAGCTGTGGTCCTGGAAAGCACACTGCAACATCATGCATACTACCAGGGTGCGTTGTCATGGAATTAGTAATGAGGCTGACTGCTGAGCACACAACCTGACAATTGAGATATGGCCACACCCTTCTATTGATGTACCATTCAGCATCAGGTACAGCTGGGGTCTTAACAGAGGTATGGATGCAGGCTATTGCACCACAGCCATGGGGTAGTTGGCTATGGCACAGAACTTTTGTATGACAGTTCTGTGCTCCATGAGTGTTGTTGAGAAGTGGATATATATATATATATATATATATTATATATATATATATATATATATATATATATATATATATATATATATATATATATTAATCCACCTTATATCCACCTTAGAGCACATTCCTGCCAGGAAATGTGAGAGGATGCTACTGACAGATGTCTGTGACACTTCTACAGCATCTCCCATATGTCACTGAAATGTCCCATAGGGCAATATATCTAACTCATGTAAACTTTTCTTTGTATTGGAATATATGTGGAATATAGAGGTGTTGCCGGAATGCTGTTAGAAAGTGTTAGAGAAGTACTTTGTCACAATTAGTTGCATTAGTTGTGCCCATTTTGTTTTGGAATTTGGTGGGCATGCACAGAGTCTGTAATTCTGAATAGATAATTGCTGGTTTTGTATAGCATACATTATGGAATCATGTCCACTGCTGATAAACTAATATCCTTCTTTGGCATGCTGTGCTTTCTGCCTTTCTTTTGGAATACAGCACAGAATACATGTAAAGGTTTTAGGGATTCTGGCTGGTGGCATTGTGTTTTACCCCTGCATGCTGTATGCTTTGCATTGAAACAAAGCATTTTGCCTTTCACTGCTGATTTTATAACAGACTGGAAGGCGGTGACTTTTGTTGAGTTCTTACAGAATGCTGTCCACCTTTCTAGTCTTGCTTCCCTTGTTATAGTTTGTATAAAATCTCACTCTATCAACAACTTTACCTAACACCTGCTTACATTGCCTACCAGTACTTCAACATCTAATCAAGTTGTGTATATCTACTTAATTAGTTGTATAAAGTCTCATCTCAGAAGAGAATCTTTGGACTAATTCACTTACCCAGCTAACAAACCATAAATACATATGTATGTGTATACATACATGCATACATGCATACATAAATAAATAAGTATATGAATTCCACCTTGTCTAGCTATCTGTTGTAATGTTTCCCATTTAGCCTGGGAAGTGGCTGGAAAGCATATTGCACCAGTTCACACATATCCAATTAACTAATAAACAATTAAACAATAAATAAATAAATATTTGAAGAAACTGAGAGGTAGCCTTAACATACTACCGGTTTATCCACAGTTCCTTATCCTTCCTTAAGGAAGTCATTTCCCTAACAGTCACCTACCTTTCTATCCTCTTGTGTATCCAATGCTCTTCCAAGTCTGTCCTACTATCTTGGCAGAAGAGTACCATCACCTTACTTTTATTTGTAAACAACAAAGCTAAGTATTGATTCAGTGCCTCTCATTTTCACAGTCTTCCATCATCTTCATCCCATTTTTGTGTAATCAGGCCAAGTCTATCTCTACCTTCCTTCTTTCTGTAGAATATAATCAAAGTTTTCATTTTACCTCTTGAACACTTCTCCCGAATCCCATTCAACTTGATTCTTTGCTCCGATCACCTATTTTTGTTGTCTTTTTGTCTTCCTCCTTGTGCTGCCTTCTTCTCTTTCCCTCCTGCACTCTCACGTGCCATGGATTCAATAAGTTTTCAGGTAACACGGTGCCAGCTTTGCAGAATGACATGTGCATTATATCAAATAGCAGTACTGGAGCTGTCAAAGAAGAGAATCCCTTGCTTTTCTTAGATACTGATAAAAAAGGATTTTAGAAATAGAGTTATGACGGTTTAACAAGTGAGTATCAAAAAATGTGGCTTCAAATTTACAGTTATGGCAAAGACAACTAGGTTCTGAATTTCATAGGAACAGACTTTGCAAGACGGGCAGTACCTCAGAAAAAAAATGATAGAATTGATGTATCCCAAAGAAAGCGCAAGGGCTCCACAAAAACCAGTAAACACAAAAGAAAAACGAAGCCCAGAGACGTACAATAAAGCTCCCAGTCAGCAGAAACTGTTCAGTTACTTAATTCTCAGCGTAGTCACACAGCGTGGAAATGAAAATACTTAATACAATTATTCTACTAAACAGAAAAGACAAAAATTGAAAACAAATCTTTTCATCATGAATCAGTTTTTTGAGCGGTGCAAGAATGCATTGGAGTTCCAGCCAACATCTGATGAAGTTAAGAAACAAAAACATATGGTTTGAGCATTAATGTGTTAAACGTTTGGTGGATTTAATAAAAGTGATTTTTTAAGTATTTTCGTTTCCACGCTGTGTGACTACGCTGAGAATTAAGTAACTGAACAGTTTATGCCGACTAGGAGCTTTTTTGTACGTCTCTGGGCTTCGTTTTTCTTTTGTGCTTACTAGAAATGATATATGATACATTCAAAAAAAATGCTATCTCAGGAACTAAAACTGATTTTATGTAAAAATTGGACATAAAAATAATGAAACAAGGCACTGTTATGGTCCTCTAGTAGAATGATAATAAAGGTGTTTGAAATACGAGCATTTAGGACATATAATAAACAGAAATTAAGATAACAGACAACACCAATTAAGTAATAATTAATAGGAGAAGCATTAAAAATAACAAAAAACTTCAGACTGAGGAACAGATAGCTAATTATGTCAAGAAAAAAATATAAACCAGTTTGTAAATCAATAAATGGAGTTGATGAAGGAAAAGTGAGATAATGAGATGCAAGAAAATGGGAGAACATGGAAACTGAAAAAGTAATTTCTGTTAACCCCAAGTGTCCAAGATGGTTTAGCTGAAGACCTTAATTCAGCAAAACTGAATTTGCACTTTCTCACATACACATAAATCACATTTAGGGAGTGAAACAGGCTCCTGTCACGGGAAGTGTGAAGGGAACAACTTGCCCTTATGAAAAAAGCTTTGTTTTAGGTTTGTTGAATTTAGTTTTCATCAAAAACATTTTGGAGCTTTGGAACTCACTGAAATTACACTTGAAGAGACAGTGTAAATAAAAAATAGAGAATGAAAAGGAAAAGGTGATAAAAAGTGGTTATTTAAACAATATTTCTTCTTAGTGTTAGCAGTAAAAGAAAAGGGAGGCTTATGCTATTCACTTTAGTTATGGCCACTGAAGTGTTTTTCAGCCAGCCCTTCTTCATAGATGAAATGGGTATGAAGCACCTTCAGTTGCTCAAAGTAGACAAAACAATGGAACTGAATGACATTCACCCTAGAATCCTTCAGAACTGATAGGAAAATCAATAATGCCCATAGCTACACTATTCAGCAAATCATAAGATAAAATTAAGGTTCTGTAACAATAGATACTTGCAAATACATTTCTCCTCCCAAAAGTAAAACTAAGGCATATAGTCTAAAAATAATGACCTATCAGAGACTGCAGACTATTGGCCTGTCTTTATCACCTTATTTATAAGAGACAGACTCTAGCAAATATTGACCTTTTCAAAGGAACACTATTGACCTATCTTTCTAACCGTATTTATAAGTAATATAGCAATAACCCACGCCTGGGTGTGGGTAATGCTGGATTTACCCACGGTTGGTGTGGTTTGGTCCCGAGGGCGAAGCCCGAGGTACCAAACAAAGCCAACCGTGGGTAAATACAGCATTACCCACACCCAGACATGGGTTATTGCTATTATACAATGACATTATTTAAGAAAATAAATAATTACTTTTCTTAAATAATGGCATTGTATAATGCCTCTTTACTGCCCTTCCGCAGCTGTCTGGTATTCTGCGGCAGTTCTGATGTACTGCGCATGCCTACGCAGTACATCAGAGCTGTGGGCAAAAGCACTGTTTTGCTATGTTAAATGGGTTTAACATAGCGAGACAGCTTTAAAATAAGCAATGGAGATCTCCGTTGCTTATTGTAAAGCTGTCTCGCTATGTTAAACCCATTTAACATAGCGAAACAGTAAAAAGCAATGGAGATCTTTCGATCTCCGTTGCTTTTTTTTTTTTAAACTGTCTCGCCATGTTAAATGGGTTTAACATAGCGAGACAGCTTTAAAATAAGCAACGGATATCTCCGTTGCTTATTTTAAAGCTGCCTCGCTATGTTAAACCCATTTAATATAGCGAGACAGCTTTAAAAAAAAAAGCAACGGAGATCGCAAGATCTCCGTTGCTTTTTACACACTGTGTCGCTATGTTAAAGGAGTTTAACATAGCGAGACAGCTTTAAAAAAAGCAACGGATATCTCTGTTGCTTTTTTTAAACCTGTGTCGCTCTGTTAAACTCTTTTAACATAGCGAGACAGTGTTTTATACTAACGGAAAAAGTCCGGGCGACCGGACCTTTTTCCATTAGTATATTGAGGGATTTACAACGGGCACGCTGGTTGGGCTGGCCAATCAGCGTGCATGTTTTAGGGGAGGAATTGTATAATATGCATTGAATCACTGGACCAAACAAGTTCCAGTCCTTTTGTCTGGACTGCTCTGAGATGCACCTCTGTGTAGTGAATTAAGACATTTTCTACCTGATTTGCCAATTTTTCTGAGTCCCTTCCACACTAGAGAAGTTAAACTTGATTGTGCTTGATTTCACATAATATTTAGACTACTGAAACTGTTTCAGAGCATTTTAAAACTGAAACAGCATTTTTCATAAGGAGCAGGTTGTTTGCTTGCTTGCTTGATTGGTTGGTTGGTTATTTGTTTATTTGGCCGAAATGTAGCGATTTTTGTGAGTGAAGGTTATTTGCTGCCATTTTCTAAGTGTCTAACCACCATTAGGTCTCAGGTGATTTTACTTAGAAATTTTAAACTACTGAAACCCTTTCTTGGGGCATTTTAAACTGAAACTGCCTTTTTTCATATTTTAGCCAGGTGTTATTTCAATCTTGGAAATTGTAGTAGTAGTTATTTTGTTAGAGAAGACTAATTGTTGCCATTTTCTGAGTGTCTGAACATCACCGGCTCTCCCAGAGTTGTTTTCTTGGTTTTTTTTTTGTTTCTTTTACTAAATTGCTGTTTATTGTGTGTCCAGTGAAATAAGTGGTGCTCTGCTCAGTGCCACTGTAGTTGTAACTGAGTAGAGGGTAGCTAGATCAGCCTTACATAAGGGTGAACTAGGTGGTTGTCTAAGCAATGTTCATCCAGGGGCACTTTTCTGTCCAAAGTTCAGGATTTGTTTATAGAATTTTGTTTAGTAGCAGATGTAATACAGCATGTTTGATGTGGTCAAAGGCAATCTCAGTCAGGAGGCAGTTTAGGCATTTGTGTTGAGTGCAGCTGTTCCATAGGAAGAGTGCTGGTGAGACTGGAGCACCACTGTTTATGGCTCAACAGTGTACAAGTGTAGACAATAGAACCTGCCATGCTATTCTTTGTACTAGTAGCATTAACCTCAAACTAAAAGGTTAAACTGTGAAGGCTAAGGATACTGAAAACCTCAAAGAACCAGAAATTCTGTGAATAGCTTGTCCATCTCCACTGGCTATGCTTGTATATGGGACACATGGACTTTTTGACATGAAATGGAAAACATATCTGACTTATTTTGCCTAGCAAACTATTAGCAACATCCTATTATGTCAACACAGTATGTAAACAAATGTTTGAGTTGTGCTGTTTCAAAATGAAAAGACTATGATGAAATCTGAAATTACAGTATATACAGTTGACTTATTTTTCTTTTTTCATAAGTTTGCTGAATGGTAAAGTTTTACCTGTTTGTTAATTATTTGCTAATCAGTTATTAGAAATTGACAAAGTGACTTTTTATTACTATTGCTAGATTTAACTCAGCTAGGGTTACCACTTGTCCTTCTATCAGCAGGGCAGTCTCAATTTGGGCAGGTATCTCCTGCAGCAAAACATGAACAATAACAAATGTACTGAATTTTTAAAATATTAAATATTTTACAAGTTTCCTGTTATAGTTGCATAAAACAGTTTGTATCTGAAACACTGTAATATTATACAAAACAAGAAAAAAATGTATATTCTGCAAAAATGCCCTTTAATTTTATCAAAAATGAAGCACAGTCCTTTGCACTGGTCATTAAGTTTGGTTCGTCCTAAAAAGTCTCACATTTCTGTAAAAAAAATCCTGCTTTGGTCATTTCAAAAGTTGGCAGCCTTAAACCCATCTATTTCTTGTTTTACTGAATATTCTAAATCTAACTTTGAAGAAGAGTAATTGTATGTTTATAGTTTCAGTTTTAATTACTAGACATGCAGTCAAAGATACCATTCAGGAACCTAACCCAAATCCCCAGTTGCTCCAAAACAATATCTGGAAAAGCGACTCACTCAAGGTCACACAGTAGACAAACAGAGGCAGAAAAAAATCAAAACATGTACTATGGAGAAAAGGTTATTAACAACTCAGAGCCTTAGTGCTCTGGGTTAGCTGCTGGACACTAATACTTCATAACTATTTGTAACAATATGATTGCAAGCACACCAGTAACTATTTCACTGCAGGAAAACTTTACTTAGTGGAGTATGATTTTTTTTTTGTCTATTCCACTCTGTTCGATCTCATACATACATACATATATATATATATATATATATATATATATATATATATATTTATTTTATTTATTTAACATTTGTTGACCGGGAATGTCCGACTAGGTACTACAGAGCCTGGTTTCAGCGGAGGCCCGGGGAGAAATGCTCCAGATGCATGTCTTTGGAATATATATATATATATATATATATATATATATATATATATATATATATATATATATATATATATCTAGAGAGAGAGAGAGAGAGATGTGTGTGTGTGTGTGTGTGTGTGTGTGTGTGTGTGTGTGTTGCATGCATAGCCAAATATTTGCTATTATTATTATTTTTTAATTAAATGACAGAGACAGCCAACTAGCAGCAGATGAGTTGAGCAGCTTAGCTTAGCTAGCTAGTTCAGAAAAGTAGCAGTGTCCAAGATATCAATAAAGATTTTTATGAAACATGTTGTAACATTGTTTTGGTAGTAAGGGTGTCTAGGATCCTGCATAAATTGATTCAGCCACTTTTGAGTGGTAATTGTAAGCATCTGGTTTGTAATTCTGCCTTGCTAGAATGTCTTATTCTAAAGGCACTATGATAACCACTCATACTTGATGAAACCCCTGTAATATTGTATGGCTGTGGTGCTGGCACTCAATCAACAGTGCTTTTCTTATCTGCTCTTTTATCTGTGCCAGAAGAGATTATAATTCATTATTGTAGTCTACTAGGTGCAGTACCATCAGACCAATTTGCACTTAAATGTGTGAAGTACTGGGCCCAGACTAGCATTTCTTCAGATTTTTTTCCTATGAAAATGTTAAGACATTTGCCAAATAGTAAATAACTTTTGTTCAACATGCTAGCTAAAATCATTATCTGGCTGGGATGTCTGTGAAGTTCTTAAGCAAGCAATAATGCCTTTCAGGCTGCTTGAGTCATTATTTTCCCAGTAACACACCCTGGAGTGCATTATTGTACTTTGGGAATGGGCTGTCTTTTAAATTGTTTTGCATTTTTTTATTGCTATATACATTTTTTTGTTTTGGATATAAAATAGTTCCTCCATGAAGTGTTTCAAACTAGCTGTAGCATATATAATTGTCATTGGATGAAGTATTTTATATCAAGCAAACATTCCGAAGCACAAACAGGCACAAATTTACATAGAAATACACACACACACACACACACACACACACACACACACACACACACACACACACACACACATACATACACACACCAACATTCACAACTACAGAAAAACTCAGACATATATACATAGAAACACGTAAATACACACACACACACACACACACACACACACACGCACACACACACACACACACACACACACACACACACACACACGCACGCACGCACGCACACACACACACACACACACACACACACACACACACACGCACATGCATCCAGCAGTTATCTTTCTTGAGTGACTATACCTTTGATGACTCATTGTGAAGAAATGAATGAAAAAAAAATCAAAAATCATGGAATACAAGATATTGCACCTCCCCCCCACCTTACTATCCCTGAGTTTGCCACATAGTACTGCTCTGTCAATCAAGGAATGATTCACTTTCTGCTAAATCACTGAAAATTAACATCAGTCAATAATGCCAGACATTAATTACATACTTTTTGTTTTTTTAACAAATGCATGCCGGTAGACTGCCTGTTACAGTCAGCATTATTTCAGTCTCTCTCTTGCTCATGCTCTTTCCCCATTTATGTCTCTTTCACAAACACACACACACACACACACACACACACACACACACACACACACACACACACACACACACACGCACACTCACAAGCTCACATGTTTCTTTTCTTTTATTCTTTATTTAGTTTTTTTTTAACTTATTATGTGGTCGTCATTTTTTATCACAATTGGATGTTTGAAGTCTATAAACAAGTGGCTATAACTGTTGGGTGGGAGTTGTACCTGTCTGTGGAAGAAAGTAATTGACTGTCTTGTCATTTCCTCATTTTAAACAGTCAGTGATTTAGCACCTGATTTCAGAGAAATGGCTGCTGAGGGTAATTTCAGCAGTATGGAGAGGAAGGCATACCGTAGGAGACTAGAGAATAAGCATTCAAGTTGCATTGTACATGAACAAAGGGGACATTCACAACTGTTAGGAGTATAGAGTTAACATGCTATTTTTACAGTGCATGAAAGTACTTGAGAAGGTAACCGATAAATGAATACACAGAATAGTATAAAGCAAGATGGGAGATAAACCATTCAGATTCAGATGCAACTCAACCAACAAGATGTTTGCAGTGAGACAGATACTGGAGAAGATGATAGAGGTGACAAAGACTCCAACTGGGCATTCCTAGATTTGGGGAAAGCATATTACAAGGTCTCATGAATGCTGATTTAGGCAGTCCAGCAATGGTTTGAAGTCTAGGAAACACTGGCAGAATTAGTGCAGGTTATGTACAAGGATTCAGTGACACATGTATGAACATTGTTCAAACTCACAGTAAGAGTGGGGAGGAGGAGCATCATAGTTCAGTTCTGAGCCCACTGGTGTTCAAATTGATGATGGACAACATTACCAAACAGGTGGGAGGGGACAGATAACTAAAGCTGTTGCATGCAGACAATGTGGCTTTTGCTGTTACCAAAGAGCCTCTTTTAGGCGGAGTACATCTTGTGGATATCTTAACTTAGAACATTAATCTAACCCTAAATTGGCTCACATTAAAGTGGCTATTCTCAATATCAAGGGTCTCAATAAAAAAATGCCAAGTTTTGAGGTGCTACTGCATCTGGAAAATAGGCATGAATGTGTAGTTGTAAAGACGTTGCATTAATGTAAAATAAGTCGGGGGTATTCGGGGGTATAAATGTAATTGCAGTCGGGGGTAGTCTCATTCATTGATATTCTCTTACTGCCTATTTAAGTGGTACAGTTTGCAATATTTTCTGCTTAAAACCTGAGCTTTGGCTGGCTAAGGTCTAGCTGTAGTCAACTGGACATATAAGAGAATTTAAGTACCTTTTATTTGCACTTTTAGAAATAATACAGCATTTTAATTGACTTATTTATGTTACATTGAATATTAACTGAACTGGAAGTTTTGACTCTGTTTTTTTAGTTAGGGCTTGCTAGATTTTATTGCCTGCTAGAATTCGGCATAGACAGTAATTGCAGTTGGTGGGGGGGGGGGGGCAGTCTCATTCATTGAAATTATGTTACTGCTTATTTAAGCAGTACATTTTGGAATATTTTCTGCTTAAAACCTGAGCTTTGGCCGACTAAGATCTAGTTGTCTTCAACTGGACGTATAAGAGAATTTAAGTACCTTTTATCTGCACGTTTTTCAAATAATACAGCATTTTAATTGATTTATTTGTGTTGCATTGAATATTAACTGAACTGCAAGTTTTGACTCTGTTTTTTCAGTTAGGGCTTGCTAGATTTTATTGCCTGTTAGAATTCCTGCATAGACAGTAATTGCAGTCAGGGGTAGTCTCATTCATTGATATTCTGTTACTGTCTATTTAAGTGGTACATTTTGGAATATTTTCTGCTTAAAACCTAAGCTTTGGATGGCTAAGATCTAGCTGTATTCAACTGGACGTATAAGAGAATTTACATACCATTTATCTGCACTTTTTTCAAATAATACAGCATTTTAATTGATTTATCTGTGTTGCATTTAATATTTACTGAAGTGGAAGTTTTGACTCTGTTTTTTCAGTTAGGGCTTGCTAGATTTTATTGCCTGTTAGAAATCCTGTATAGACAGTAATTGCAGTTGGGGGTAGTCTCATTCATTAATATTTTGTTACTGCCTATTTAAATGGTACATTTTGGAATATTTTCTGCATAAAACCTGAGCTTTGGCCAGCTAAGATCTAGCTGTATTGAACTGGACATACAAGAGAATTTAAGTACATTTTATCTGCACTTTCTTCAAATAACACAGCATTTTAATTGATTTATTTGTGTTGCATTGAATGTTAACTGAACTGGAAGTTTTGACTCTGTTTTTTCAGTTAGGGCTTGCTAGATTTTTTACCTGTTAGAATTCCTGGATAGACAGTAATTGCAGTCAGGGGTAGTCTCATTCATTGATATTCTGTTACTGCCTATTTAAGTGGTACATTTTGGAATATTTTCTGCTTAAAACCTGAGCTTTGGCCAGCTAAGATCTAGTTGTATTCAACTGAATGTATAAGAGAATTTAAGCACCATTTATTTGCACTTTTTTCAAATAATACAGAATTTTAATTGATTCATTTGTGTTGCATTGAATATTAACTGAACTGAAAGTTTTGACTCTGTTTTTTTAGTTAGGGCTTGCTAGATTTTATTGCCTGCTAGAATTCGGCAATGACAGTAATTGCAGTCAGTGGGGGGGGGGGGCAGTCTCATTCATTGAAATTATGCATTGATATTCTGTTACTGCCTATTTAAGTGGTACATTTCGAATAATTTCTGCTTAAAACCTGAGCTTTAGCCGGCTAAGATCTAGTTGTATTCAACTGGATGTATAAGACAATTTAAATATCTTTTATCAGCACTTTTTTCAAATAATACAGCATTTAATTGATTTGTGTTGCATTGAATATTAACTGAACTTGACGTTTTGACTCTATTCTTTTTCAGTTAAGGCTTGCTACATTTTATTGCCTGTTAGAATTCCTGTATAGACAGTAATTGCAGTTGGGGTAGTCTCATTCATTGATATTAAGTTACTGCCTATTTAAGTGGTAGATTTTGGAATATTTTCTTCTTAAAACCTGAGCTTTTGCTGGCTAATATCTAGCTGTATTCAACTGGATGTTTAAGACAATTTAAATACCTTTTATCTGCACGTTTGTCAAATAATACAGCATTTTAATTGATTTATTTTTGTTGCATTGAATATTAACTGAACTGGAAGTTTTGACTCTGTTTTTTCAGTTAGGGCTTGCTAGATTTTATTGCCTGTTAGAATTCCTGCATAGACAGTAATTGCATTCGGGGGTAGTCTCATTAATTGATATTCTGTTGCTGCCTATTTAAGGAGTACATTTTGGAATATTTTCTGCTTAAAATGTGAGCTTTGGTTAAAATCTAGCTGTATTCAACTGGACATACAAGAGAATTTAAGTACCTTTTATCTGCACTTTTTTCAAATAATGCAGCATTTTAATTGATTTATTTGTGTTGCCTTGAATATTAACTGAACTGGAAGTTTTGACTCTGTTTTATTTCAGTTAGGGCTTGCCAGATTTTATTGCCTGTTAGAATTCTTGCATGGCCAGTAATTGCAGTCAGGTGTAGTCTCATTCATTGATATTCTGTTACTGTCTTTTTAAGTGGTACATTTTGGAATATTTTCTGTTTAAAACCTGAGCTTTGGCCAGATAAGATCTAGCTGTATTCAACTGGACGTATAAGAGAATTGAAGTACCTTTTTTTCTGCACATTTTGCAAACAATGCAGCATTTTAATTGATTTATTTGTGTTGCATTGAATATTAACTGAACTAGAAGTTTTGACTCTGTTTATTTCAGTTAGGGCTTGCTAGATTTCATTGCCTGTTAGAATTCCTGCATAGACAGTAATTGCAGTTGGGGGTAGTCTCATTCATTGATATTATGTTACTGCCTATTTAAGTGATACATTTTGAATATTTTCTGCTTAAAACCTGAGCTTTGGCCGGCTAAGATCTAGCTGTATTCAACTGGACATATAAGACAATTTAAATACCTTTTATCTGCACATTTTTCAAATAATACTGCATTTTAATTGATTTTTTTGTGTTGCATTGAATATTAACTTAGCTGGAAGTTTTGACTCTGTTTTTTTCATTTAAGGCTTGCTAGATTTTATTGCCTGTTAGAATTCCTGCATAGACAGTAATTGCAATCAGGGGTAGTCTCATTCATTGATATTCTGCTACTGCCTATTTAAGTGGTACATTTTGGAATATTTACTGCTTAAAACCTGAGCTTTGGTCGGCTAAGATCTAGCTGTATTCAACTGGACGTTTAAGACAATTTAAATACCTTTTATCTGCACTTTTTTCAAATAATACAGCATTTTAATTAATTTATTTGTGGTACATTGAATATTAAATGAACGGGAAGTTTTGACTCTGTTTTTTAAGTTGGTTCCCTACCCACCCACCTTGGTTTTGTTTTGGTTAAGCACTAAACAAGCTGGAAATTACCACATCACTCAACTTTTCTCACTTGTCTAGAGGAAAGCAGTTTTTAGTACTTAATAAATGAACACCTATCCAGGCATGTGTAAGGGTCAGCTCCTGGTGATTTCTCCTGTCTACCTGATGAATCTGGGCATCTTGAGGCACTGCAGCAATTGCCTCATGTAGGCAGACAACCCTCACCTCCTACTACCCAACACTACAACCTGTGAGAGATGCACTTATATAGCCAAACTGGAAGCAAAGCTCTCTTCACCCAAGACTGGACTAGACAGTCAAGAGGAGAAGGTAATGACTTGCACCACACCACGCTTATCACATAGTCCCTCAAAACCTACACCACCAAAATACACACACAGAAACACAAACCACACACCTACATTCATGGAGGCTCTCAATAAAAACCTGCCCAAGCATCAGAGACCTCCAAAGCAGAAAATCAAGCAAACTCCTCCCCCCAACATAACCCAAATGACACATAACCCACAAACTCAGTGTGCCACTCAACCACACCCCATAAGGCATAACAACGTACCCAACACTTTAGTCATAGGTGACTCTATAGTCAGGCACACTGATATTCCACTCACCAGGCTAAACAAGGAGAAAGTTACTGTCAGCTGCCTGTCAGCTGCCAGGATCCACCACATAATGCACGTACTCAGGTAACTCCACAACAAGTACAAATATGACTCTGTCAATGTCCATGTTGGTGTGAATGATCTGGGACGTACCTCCCTGGACTACATGAAAAGAGACATGGAGGAGCTTTTCGATCTTGTGGCCCAGGCAGATATGACCCTAGCCCTGAGTAGCATCCTGCCATCATCCAGAATGATACCACAGTGCAAGGACAATTTGATTGACTTCAGCAATTGGCTAAGCTTCTGGTGTCATTCTAAGTGGATCCAGTATTTATCTGCCTGGGAGGACATGACCAACAGATCACGATGCTTTGCCAGAGACGGCCTGCACCTGTCACCCTTGGGATTCCGGATACTGGCTATGACTCTTGCCACCCCTATAATACCTTTTTTAGCAAGGTTCAAATGACAAATTCACCACCGTGACAGGTACAAGCAAGCAAAATCTGAGGGTAATGCTACTCAATGCTAGAAGTCTAAACCTCAAAAGGCACTGCTTAAAATGGAGAACATCAACATTTGTGCAGCAACAGAGACCTCATTCAAAGCTCCAGAGAGCACCCTGCATTACCAGACTATAATTCATATCAACCTTTTGGCCACCTAATCCAGAACAAAGCACTAAAGGTGGAGGCGTGTCCATACTCATTAAGGATATCCACACCTCCAGGCTAGTTGCACAGCATAATTAATCCGAGATTATCCAAGTGCAACTAACTCTGGGCAAGACCATAATCCAAACTGTAGCATGCTACAGACCCCCCCACCATAGGTTCATGGGTTCATAGGTAGGTACTAGGCTATTGGTCCTAGGGCCTATACAAGCCTAGCCAAAAATGTTCCCTGGCTTTTGCCACCCAAGAAAATTATTTGCCTGTGCCCCTGTGAAGCAGAACCACAGAAGTGATCCCCGGGGTGAATTTCCTATTACCCATCCAATCATCAAGATTTTTCTTGAAGAGTGCTAATGAGGAGCTCTTTTTGACATAGATAGGTAGTCTGTTCCCGAGTATGGGAAGTCTCTAGGACAGGAATATATCCCTCCAGCATGTTCTGTTTATTGTGGTGATAAGGTTTAGGTCCCTAGAGCATGTAGCTTGGAGGGATTGGGATTTCTTTAAGTGAAGCATGTCCAACAGCTCTGGGCTTGACATAGCTTTGTATGTTAGGCAGAGATCGCCTCTGAGTAGGCGATATGCGATGGAGTAAAGCTGAGGTTTTTTGAGACGGTCTGCATAAGGCATCTGTTTGAGGCCAGTGATCCTCTTTGTGAGGTATTTTTGCGGCCTTTCCAGTTGTTGTAGATATCTTGTGAGGTACATACCAAAAAGTGCATTGTACTCTATAATGGGTCTAATGAGTGATGAGTAGAGGGGAACAATGACCTCTTTTTTTCTGGATGAGAAACCTTTTGTGATGAGGTGTGCCATGTAGAAGGATTTCCTAACCACTTTGGCGATGTGATTATCAAAGGAGAGACTACTGTCCACCTGTGTCCCAAGGTCTCTTATCACACTTTCAGTGTTAAGTAGACTACCACCTATGTAGTAGTTCATGGGTACAGAATTTTTACCAAAGGGGATGACAATGCACATTTTGGCATTGAGCTTGAGACCATTTCTTTGACACCAGGCATCTGTCTCAGTGAGGCCCTTCT
Organism: Protopterus annectens; assembly: GCF_019279795.1. Taxonomy (NCBI): domain Eukaryota; kingdom Metazoa; phylum Chordata; order Ceratodontiformes; family Protopteridae; genus Protopterus; species Protopterus annectens. The sequence goes on along the minus strand of NC_056731.1, from coordinate 1,479,710,526 downwards.
GTAGGATGTCCACATCATTAGGAGTTTCAATTATGTCTCCTAGTTTGCAGTCATCTGAGAATTTAGTTAGCCAAAGACCTTCTGTGTTAGCCTGTACATCAGAGAAGTAGATACCAAACAGGAGAGGACCCAGGACTGAACCCTGTGGTACTCCACTTTCACTGGTCTGAAGTCTGATTTGAAGTCTGCTACTTTCACAGTGTGGGTTCTTTCAGTAAGCCAGTTGGCAACTCATCTTGTGACATAGGGATTTATACCTAGTTTAGTGAGTTTATCTATAATTCCAGAGTGGGGGATGGTGTGAAATGCCTTGGCGAGATCTAGATAGGCTGTGTGAACCACCTTACCCTCATCTATGGCTTTGGTGACTACTTCAAAAAAGTCTATCAGGTTTAGGAGACACGATCTGCCTTTTAAAAACCCAAACTGTGTGGGGTCCAGGGTTTGGAGATCTCCAATGTCTTTGTTTATGAGATCCATGATGATACGTTCCATGGCCTTGCAGACGAGGCTTGTCAGGCTAATGGGGCAGTAGTTCCTGGGGTCTGTTGTGGCCCCCCCTTTGTAGAGTGGGATAACTGTCATGGTGCGCCATTCAATGGACACAAAGCCTGAAGTGAGGCTATGATTGAACATGATACTTAGGTGGGGTGCCAGTTCATTCTGTAGTTCATGTAGAAGGCAGCCTGGGATATTGTCAGGTCCCATGGATGCTGTGTTCTTGGCTTTGGTGAGTGAAGTCTTTACCTGTGCATTCGTGATTACATGAACTTTGCATTCTTCTGGTATAAAGATGGGCCTTTTAGGGGGTGAGAGGCAGGTAAAGTTAGCACTGAACCTATCTGCCAGGATGTTGGTAATATCAGTTGGTTCTGTGTATTTAGTGCCATTGTGCTGTAACTCAGAGCAGATCTGAGTGTTGCCATTGAGATTTTTGACATAGCTATAGAATGCTTTGTGGTTGTCTTTAGAATCAGTGGCAATTTTGTTTTCATAACTAGCTTTGGAGGATTTTATGAGGGATCTCAGCTTCTTACTGAGGCTGACCAGGGAGTTCCTCCAATTGTGGGATTTTACTCTTTTTTGCAACAGTTTCTTTCTTCTGTTGTAGAGTTTTTTTATGGCAGAAGACCACCAGATTGGCTTCCTTTTTTTGGAGGATAGCATCTTGCTTTTGTTAGGGATAGCATGATCCATGCACTTGTGTAAGTGCTTATAAAGTGCATTTGTGTAAGATTCAGCAGTCATGCCTCTATTGTCCATCTGCATGGGTGTCATGAAGTTTGCCACTTCTGTCTTAAGAAGCATGAAGTTGGCTTTGGAGAATTTTTTTACAGTTGTTTTCCTAATGGGGGGTGGGAGCGGGATGTGGATGTCTAGGGTGATTAGCTTGTGGTCAGATCTGACCAACGAGGAGCTGACCTCTGGTGTGGAACACCCATGTTGGTGATGACCAGGTCTAGAATATTGCTGCCTCTGGTAGGGCTGTGGATAAGTTGATCCAAAGCGTTGGAATTGATGATTTCCAGAAAACGTTGAGCAAAAGAGTTGATACACAAGTAGTTTTCCCAGTTAATGGTAGGGTAGTTGAAATCACCCATTATTAGAGTGTTGAGTTGTTTCTTAATATTTTCCAGTGTATCAAGAAAAGAGGAGTGGGAATCCTGGGGAATGGTGGGGGGTCTGTAGCACGCAACAATCTGGATTGTGGTTTTGCCCAGAGTTAGTTGAACTTGGATAATCTCTGATGCATTATGCTGAGCAACTAGCTTGGAGGTGTGGATATCCTTAATGAATATGGACACGCCTCCACCTTTAGTGTTTCAGTCCCGGTATGGTGGCCGAAAGGTGTGGTATGAATTATAGCCTGGTAATACAGGGGTGCTCTCTGGAGCTTTGAACCAGGTCTCTGTCACTGCACAGATGTCAATGTTCTCCATTTTAAGGAGTGCCTCGAGTGAGTGCATTTTGAGGTTTAGACTTCTAGCATTGAGTAGCATTACCCTCAGATTTTGCTTGCTTGTACCTGTTACGGTGGTGAATTTGTTATTTGAATCTTGCCTAAAAAAGGCACTATAGGGGTGGCAAGAGCCTTTGCCACTATCTGGAATCACAAGGGCGACAGGTGCAGGCCATCTCTGGCAAAGCAGCGTGGTCTGTTGATCATGTCATCCCAGGCAGACAGATGCTGGATTCCCTTAGAATGACACCAGAAGCTTAGCCAATTGTTAAAGTCAATCATTTTGTCCTTGTACTGTGGTGTCATTCTAGGTGATGGCAGGATGCTACTCAGGGCTAGGGTCATACCGGCCTGGGCTACAAGATCAGAGAGCTCCTCCATGTCTCTTTTCATGTAGTCCAGGGAGGTACGTCTCAGGTCATTCACACCAACATGGACAATGACAGAGTCATATCTGTACTTGTTGTGGAGTGACCTGAGTGCGTGCATTATGTGGCGGATCCTGGCACCTGACAGACAGCTGACAGTAACTTTTTCCTTGTTTAGCCTGGTGAGTGGAACATCAGTGTGCCTGACTATAGAGTCACCTATGACTAGAGTGTTGGGTACGTTATGCCTTATGGGCTGTAGTTGAGTGACACACTGAGTATGTGGGCTATGTGTCATTTGGGTTGTGTTGGGGGGTAGAGTTTGCTTGCATTTCTGCTTTGGAGGTCTCTGTTGTTTGAGCAGATTAGTACTGAGAGCCTCCGTGAATGTAGGTGTGTGTTTTGTGGTTCTGTGTGTGTGTTTTGGTGGTGTAGGTTTTGAGGGACTATGTGATGAGTGTGGTGCAGTGCAAGTGTTTACCTTCTCCTCTTGACTGTCTAGACCAGTCTTTGGTAAAGAGAGCTTTGCCCCATAATTCCCACTCCTCATTTCTTGATACACTGGAAAGTATTAGTGTACAACCCAACAGCCTAATAATGGTCAATTTCAACTACCCCACCATTAACTGGGAAAAGTACTGATGTACCAACTCTTTTGCACAATGTTTTCTGGAATTCATAAATTCCGATGCCTTGGATCAACTTATTCACACTCCCACCAGGGGCAGCAATATCCTAGATCAGGTCATTACCAACATGAGCAACAAGTGTTCCACACCAGAGGTCAATTCCTCGTTGGTCAAATCCGACCACAAGCTAATCACCCTAGACATCCACATCCCACCCCCACCCCCAATTAGGGAAACCACTGTAAAAAACTTCTCCAAAGCCAGCTTCACACTTCTTAAGACAGAAGTGCAAACTTCATGACACCCATGCAGACGGACAATAGAGGTACAACTGCTGAATCCTACCCAAATGCACTTTATAAGCACTTACACGTGTGCATGGATCATGCTATCCCTAATAGAACCAAGATGCTATCCTCTAAAAAAAGGAAGCCAATCTGGTGGTGCTCTGCCATAAACAAACTCTACAACAGAGGAAAGAATCTGTTGCAAAAATGAGTAAAATCCCATGACTGGAGGAACTCCCTGGTCAACCTCAGTAAGAAGCTGAGATCCCTCATAAAATCCTCCAAACCTAGTTACAAAAACAAAATTGCCACTGACTCTAAAGACAACCACAAAGCATTCTATAGCTATGTCAAGAATCTCAATGGCAACACTCAGATCTGCTCTGAGTTACAACACAATGGCACTAAATATACAGAACCAACTGATATTGCCAACATCCTGGCAGATAGGTTATGTGCTAACTTTACCCCCCTCTCTCCCCCTAGAGGGCCAATCTCTATATCAGAAGAATGCAAAGTTCCTGTAATCACAGCTGCACAGGTAAAAAACACATTCTCCAAAGCCAAGAACACAGCATCCATGGGACCTGACAATATCCCAGGCTGCATTCTACACGAACTACAGAATGAGCTGGCACCCTACCTAAGTACCATGTTCAATCATTGCCTTACCTCAGGCTTTGTGCCCAATGAATGGTGCACCATAATGGTTATCCCACTCCAGAAAGGGGAGCCATGACGGACCCCAGGAACTACAGCCCCATTAGCCTGACGAGCCTGGTCTGCAAGGCCATGGAATGTATCATCATGGAACTCATAAACAAAGACATTGGTAATCTCCAAACTCTGGACCCTACCCATTTCAGATTTGTAAAAGGCAGATCATGTCTCCTAAACCTGATCAACTTCTTTAAAGCAGTCACCAAAGCCATAGATGAGGGTAAGGTGGTTCACACAGCTTATCTAGATCTCGGCAAGACTTCAACACCGTCCCCAACTCTGGAATTATAGATAAGCTCACTAAACTAGGTATAAATCCCTATGTCACAAGATGGGTTTCCAACTGGCTCATGGAGAGAACCCACACTGTGAAAGTAGCAGACTCCAAATTCAATTTCAGACCAGTGACAAGTGGAATACCACAGGGTTCAGTCCTGTGTTCTCTCCTGTTTGGTATCTACTTCTCTGACGTACAGGCTAACACAGAAGGTCTTTGGCTAACAGATAACTGCAAACTAGGAGCCATAATTGAAACTCCTAATGATGTGGATATACTACAAAAGGGCCTCACTGAGACAGATGCCTGGTGTCAAATCCATGGCCTGAAGCTCAATGCCAAAACGTGTATTATCATCCCCTTTGATAAAAACTCTGTACCCATGAACTACCACATAAGTGGTAGTCTACTTAATGCCAAAAGTGTGATAAGAGATCTTGGGACACAGGTGGACAGTAGTGTCTCCTTTGATAATCACATCGCCACAGTGGTCAGGAAATCCTTATACATGGCTCACCTCATCACAAAAGGTTTCTCATCCAGAAAAAAAAGAGGTCATTGTTCCCCGCTACTCATCACTAGACTCATTATAGAGTGCAACGTCCATTTTGGTATGTACGTCACAAGACATCTACAACACTGGAAAGGCCAAAGAAATACCTCACAAAGAGGATTACTGGCCTCAAACAGATGCCTTATGCAGACCGGCTCAAAAAACTCAAGTTTTACTCCATCGCATATCGCCTACTCTGAGGCGATCTCTGCCTAACATACAAAGCTATGTCAAACCCAGAGCTGTTGGACATGTTCCACTTAAAGAAATCCCAATCCCTCCGAGCTACATGCTCTAGGGACCTAAACCTGTCACCACAATAAACAGAACATGCTGGAGGGATAGATTCCTGTACCAGAGACTTCCCATACTCTGAAACAGACTACCTATCTCTGTCAAACAGAGCCCCAGCATACAAAGCTATGTTAAACCCAGAGCTGTTGGACATGCACCACTTAAAGAAATCCCAATCCCTCCAAGCTACACGCTCTTGGGACCTAAACCTTGTCACCACAATAAACAGAACATGCTGGAGGGATAGATTCCTGTCCCAGAGACTTCCCATTCTCTGGAACAGACTACCTATCTATGTCAAACAGAGCTCCTCATTAGCACTCTTCAAGAAAAATCTTGATGATTGGATGGGAAATAGGAAATTCACCCCAGGGATCACTTCTGTGGCTCTGCTCGACAGGGGCACAGGAAAATAATTTTATTGGGTGGTGAAAGCCAGGGTACCTTTTTGGCTAGGCTTATATAGGCCCTAGGGCTAATTGCCTAGTACCTACCTATGAGCCTATGAACCTATGATGCATTCCTTCTATACCAGGGTTTTGTGCCTACCATGCTCTCATGCCTGAATGATTCTGCAGTGGAGTCTTCCTACTTGTCTGGGACCACATCTCATCTCATCTAGACTGATATCCAGGGACCCACAAACTGAGCTAGTATCACTTTAGTTTACCATGGACAAAAAATGCTTCTAACTTATTGCATGTAACAAATCCTAATCCATGTTCCCAGATTATCATTCTGGATGGCACAATACCTTATCATTCTGGGTTCCAGGATTCCAGGAAGTTATAGAAGAAATCCCCATAAACTCCATAATCTCTAGGTGACACCAATTACTCCATCACAGACTGGAGTACCTATACCTCTAGCATAGGGTAGGCCAACAGATTTTTGCATCTGATAAACTAGAATTTCCTGGATCAAATAGTGAATCCACTAGAGGCCACTAGAAATCAAAATATTCTTGTTCTGGTCTTCACAAATCTTGCCTTTACCTGTTCCACTCCCCTAGCCTCTCCTTCCCCATGTCAGACCATAAACATGTGACATTTACTCTCAGAACCAACATACCCCTTTTAACCAACTTCTCCATATTTAAGGACTTCAAAAGGTGAACCTTAAAATAGGAGATGATGAAATCTCTACATTTGCCTGTGATGTTACCATCACTGAACCCCAAACCAGTCTGCTAAGGAAGTTTTTTCCAACCTAGATGAATGTACAGAACAAGCAGTCCCAACTAGAGTCAAATACAATGGGAAATTCAAAGACAAACCATCCTGTGGTTGAACAACATACATAATATTTTAATATTTATAACAACTGAAAAAAAATCCTTAAACTGTACAGTAAGACAAGAACTACTCAGAATGAAAATGGTATAACATTGTCACCAAGACCGGTAAAATGACCTATGGAAAGAAATCAGCTTCTTAAGTGAAGGACAAGTGTAAATACTACTTTAGATCTGTTACAGGATTAAGAAATTAAACTCAGCATTGCTGAACATTTCCTTAATTGGGTCACACACTCCAACCCCAGTAATGCTGAGACCATACTAGTGGTTAGATTCACTGAAAACCTCGCCCCCAAAAAACCCTTCTGGAAAACCACCCATGCCAGAATCCCTTGCACCCACTATCATCATTAAGAGACATGTTTTTAAGGTGTTATCAAAGACCAGAAACTATTTTGCCATGGGTCCTGACAACATACCTGGGTGCTTAATAAACATCAAACAGGTTCTTGCCCTACCTCGCCTTAAATTGTTTATGCTAAGTTTAGCTACAGACTGTTATCGCAAATCTTATCATACCAGTTTGGTGATTCCCCTCAATAAGGGTGGCCCTCCCATGGACCCTAGAAATCACAATTTCAATTTGCCTTATAAATCTGATCTCAAAGCTATGGCCCATAACATAACTGATCTCATTAATTATCATATCAAGAATTTCATTTGGTTTGACTCATAATAATTTTGTTTCAAGGGGAGATAAAGTCTGCTAATTCCAGATAATTTCTTTGAGAGGATCATACAAGCTATCAACAATAGTCATTCTTTTCATACAGCTTATCTTTATTTGGCCAAAGCATTTGATACCATACTTCATGTAGGAAGTGTAAGAAAGCTATCATCCTTAACAAAGATCCTGATGGGATAAGATGAATCGCCAACTGATTAAAAGACTGAACCCACATACTTTATGTGGGAGGTGTTTCTTCAAATACTACCAGGTTAACTAGTGGAGTCCCCCATTGGTCTGTACTCGGACCTCTCCTGTTCAGAATATATTTCTTTGATCACAAAACTGATAACTAGGACCTCTGGTTAATCAAATTTGCAGATGACTGTGAACTGGGTGTAATTATTAAAACTACCTCAGGTGTCTATACTCTTCAGAAAGAGTTTACCCTTATCAATATCTGGTGTGCTGATAATGGGTGCAAACTGAATGCTAAAAAAGTATAGCATTGTTTCCTTTAGAAAATACCCACTATCCATAATATACAAAATAGGTAACACTCCCTTGTTAAATAAAAAAGTAGAAATGGACTTGTGTATTTGGGTTGATAGTTCCCTTTCCTTTGATCATCATGTGCCAACTGCAGTCAGGTAATCCTTCCATTTAGTACAGCTAATAGCCAAAGATATTTCATCTAAATCCAAAGATGTTACTTGTTTTCCTTTGTTCAGTATAGTACAATGCTCTCTTTGGGATGTACCTCACTCAACATATCAACAAACTCAAAAAAGCCCAGATGTTCCTAACTAAATTGTCACTAAGGTGCACTGAAAGTCATTCCTTCCACTGGCGTGAAGTCTGTTGCACGTAAAAGGAGCTACATGAACAGATTGCCATATAAATTATAAATAATCCACTCTCGAATGTGTAACAAGCTGGTTATGTTTGCAGACCACTACACTGATAAGTACTTCAACACAGCAGATCATTTAGATCTTCGTGATTTCCTTGCTAAGGTAGACTTAACTTGTATAAGGGAGTAGCAGTTAGCTTGTTTGGAGGTGCCTTTAGTAAGACAGGAAATGTACCCACATAAAAGGACACACCCAAGGGTAAGGTTTCAAGCCTAGATGGGCTTAATGCATTTCTTGATGTGATGTTGATGGTTCTTGGCATGCTGTTCAGTGCTTTTCAAAGAGGAAATACTATTTATACTTTTCCGTAGTGTCCAATATTTTAATTTTGCTTAAACTACACTCTAGTATCCATTTTAGAGGTATATTTTTAATTAACTCAAACTTTAAAATTTATGTAAGGGTGTTAATTGGGACCTAACACAGACTGAGTTCATGACAGCTTGATCAAGTACAAACTATATTCTCATGTCCATCTCTTTTATTCAGCTCTTCAAGCATGTTCCTGATTCTGCAACTGTTAATTTTATAGATTTCAGGAAGGCCTTTAACTGCATCTGATGAGATTTTCTGAGGAAGTCACTGACAACCAGAGCATTTCCCCAAGTTTTATGAAAGCAGTTTGGGTTCTTTCCTGTGAAAGTGTTTTTCTTTTTTTTTCTTAATTACAAGACATTCTACAAAAACAAACAGTAGCAAGAACAGCTTTGATTAAGAACCATAAATATAACACCTAGCATTGAAACAGTTCATATCAAATATAACTTTAAGTGTTACCTAGTATGGCTTATATGTGCATGGACTAAGAGAACTGTGAAGTAGCTGGCTGTTTGTACTTCTAAATATTTTTTCCTTGTATAGTAAGGTCTGAAAATCCTTTAAAACTTCCCAAAAATAAATGGACACTCATCATCTTTTGGGTATCAACCTCTAGAGAAGCATTGTTTTCTGTTTCCATTCTGGTTACCATTACCTTCAGATACGTCTGTAAGAATTTACAAAGAACAGAGGCTGATAGAGTGTTTGGCTGCTTCCACTTAGAAGTTATATACAGCATTAAACTAGTAGTACAACAGGTTAACCAAGCAAGCCATTAGGGATGCAGCTTTAAATTGGAGAGCAATAATAATAATAAAATTCTTACTTTTGGGTTTACCAGGAGCATCAGACCCAGTAAAGTATTGACTATGACTTTTGTACCATATATTTTTGGGTTTGTCCAAAGAAACAAAGAAGTCGAGACAGATACCTGTGACCAGTCTAATGCTACAGCTGTGCATCCAGTATACCAGTCCTCACATTTATTATATAATGGAGCGGGCTATGTGTTCTTGGAGTAATGACATATTTTAACATTTCAGTAGCCAAAGGCAATGTTAAGAAAACATTTTATCGTTCTATTTGCATTGCTTTATTCAGGATTCTCAGTGAATGTCCATACAAAGGACATTTGCTAACATTGTTGCAAATGTTACATCATGCCACATGCAATCCCTACCCAGCATAAACAATGATGATGTTTATTTTTTGCAATTCTGTATAAAATGTTTTGTGATTGTTACACTGAGTACAATGGCACATTTCTGAGAGGAACTCAGCCCTTGCCATAGCAGTTCCTTGGATTAATTTTATGAATGCTTGATAACAGAATATTAATATCTGTTAGTGTATGTCATGATATTTAATTCCAAGAATGTTGGTTATATCTTAATGATCGTGTGTAAAGGTATTGTGCAGCTGAGTCTATAAAGATGACTTTGAACCACATACATGAAACAGATTGCGACTGAAATACCATACATGGCCAACTAAATGCAAAAGAACATTACTTCAAGTAGGATAACTATGATGCCATTTTCAAAAGGCCATTTACAACTGAAAGCCATATGAGACAAGGCTGCATTATATTAAAAAAAAAATACACACACACACACACACACACACACACATATATATATATATATATATATATATATATATGGATTCCATACATTTGGGCGAATTACACTTAGTCGAAAATGATTCCAGGCATTTCACTTCACTGAAAGCTCACTTCACTGAAAGCTCACTTGGTCGAAGTTCATTTGGTTGAAAATGGAATATAGCTCCTGCCCCACTGCAGTGCAACGCTGGAGTGAGAATATTAAATAAGGGGGGGTATGGGGGCACAGCCCCCCCCCCCACATTATGCCAATAGTTTTTACTAAAGATATATATATCAATGCATTTCTAATGGATATACCTTCTTATAATAGTGAATACATTAAAATTATGTAGGGGTCTGTGCCCCCCACATCCCCCTTTATTTAATATTCGCACTCCAGGGTTGCACTGTAGTGGGGCAGGGGCTATATTCCATTTTCAACCAAATGAACTTCTACCAAGTGAGGTTTCAGTCAAGTGAGCTTTCAGTGAAGTGCAATGCCTGGTATCATTTTTGACTAAGTGTAATTCGACCAAATGTATGGAATCCATATCTCTCTCTCTCTCTCTCTCTATATATATATATATATATATATATATATATATATATATATATATATATATGGGTCTAGGACTATTCACTCAAAGCACATTTCACTGAAAGTCAAATGACTGTGCACAAATCAATTCACATATTTTGGATATATATTAAGTTCAGAAAAGAGTAATTTATTGGAATTGCAAGTATCCATTTATATAGTTCAAAATATTTAAAATAGATATGGGGCTACTCGCCCCACACCCCCTTACTATATATACTAACTCCAGGGTCGCACAACAGTGGGGAAAAGGCCATATATAACTTTCAGTGAAATGTATTTCGGTAAATTGTGTTTTCAGTGAATTGTGCACAGTCAAATGTGTTTCAGTGAAATGTGCTTTCAGTGAATAGTCCTAGACCCATATATATATATATATTTTTTTTTTTTTCATAATGTTTGGTAGTTTGGTATAAAGTTAAGCAGCTATTACTCTGAATAAAGGCAGTAGTTATGTCTGAGTTCTCTTCAGCATTACAAGTTTCTATCTAAAATGGATATTAACTTTTGACTTAAGTACTTCTTACATCAAAAATGCAGAAGTACATCAAAAATGCAGTACTTGTAAATGGCTGTCATTTTTACTATAACCTCTAAAGATATAAAGACATTCCTGCAACAAGTGTGGCATACTACAATTAATAGATTGCAAATAGATATTTGTCAAAGTAAATGTTCTTTTCAGGGAAAAGGCATCAATACTCCATATGTCATCAGAACTCTCATATCCCCTGTTTCTTAATAGAAGTACTTCTAAGAAATAAAGTAAATACCTGCAGGAGGATTCAGAAAAATAGTGCTCTAATCTTTGTAATTTTAGTTTGGTACTTGCTGTGTATGTTAGCTAGATGCATAAAAGAGCTGCATTATCAATATGCTGCATGTTGATGGATATATAAATACATGAATGAAGTCCTGAGGATGCTTAGCATATCATACAAACAACAGCAAGCAAACTGCTTAGCATATGTGGACTGGCAGTCAGTTTATTAAAAAATACTGTGTCAGAGACTGCATGCCTTGACAGTGTATTCGATTCACATGTGATAATGTTTTGCAGAGGTGTGTCGGTTGACGTTTTAGGGCATATGTAACACACAACACATTATGGCTGTATGGTAATATGGATGCGATAGTGGAGTACCAGTATAGGACCAATATCTGTACAGGAATATGTGCTACCGCAGAAAGACTAAATAGTGATTGTATGAGAGTGCCCACTGCACAGGTGATGTTTGGCAGTGGTTTGCCAGGGTAACTGATGCTCCATGCCAGCAAAGATAGATGAAATCAGCTAAGTGTCATGCCTGGCCTGGGCTATCATGGGTGATGGTACTGGTCTGTGTACTTACTGGAGATGCTGTGGACTCTTGCAGTCACTGGGCCATTTTTTATCAAGTTTGGTGATATTATGCAGTTAACAAAGCTGCTGAAATTATTTAGCATATTTTATTCAGCAACAGATATGTTCATAGGAGGTTATTAGGCTAGTGGCCCTAGAGCCCTTATAAGCATAGCCATGTTAATCCCGATTTACCTCAATTGTCATTGGTTAGATGGACGAAATTCACTGAGCAAGTGTATGATAAACACCGACTACCCCTGTCCATGAAGGACATGAGTGCCACCCCTGTTGTAAATTGGCTGTCTCCCATTCATTTATCCAGGTTGCACTTGAATAGGGTCAGTGTGGAGCTCTGCTTCAGATGAACTGTGAGTTTATTCCAGAGTAGTGGCAATCCCAGGGAGATATATCTGTCTCTACATCATGTTCTGTTAATGTCACATGATAGGTTAAGATCCCTAAAGTGAGTGACTCTTGTGCCATTTGACTTGTGAATGTGCAGCATATCCATCAGGGTAGGGTCAAAGACTGCCCTATAGGCCAGGCACAAGTCATCCTTCAGCAGCCTGTGTGATACAGAGTACAGTGACAGGGCTTTGAGTCTATCCATGTAAGTCATGGTTTGGAGGCCTTGTATTTTCTTGTTGAGAAGCCTCTGTGGTCTCTCCAGCTGCTACAGGTGTCTGGTGAGGTACATGCAGCAAGGAGCATTGTACTGTATTAATGGTCTGATGAGGGTCGAGTACAGTGCAGTTACAACATCCTTAGACCTAGAGAGTCGATTATTCAAATGTCGATTATCAGAAACGTCAGTTATCAGAACCAACCTTCCAAAGTTTTCGGGCAGGAAAAAATCATAAAGTCTGAATACATAAACATTATACATATTTGCTTGAGCATGTTTTTTGAGCTTGTAGCCAGCTTGTTTGTAAAAAATATTCTTTATTGTCCACTGAAATTGCTGAATGATTGAAATGTGTATTCGTGCATACAGAACAAAACAAGATTTTAGAAGTTTTTTTTCCAGTTCAATTATATGATTGACTATCCAAACAATTTGATTACCCAAACTACCCTAGGTCCCATTTAGTTTGGATAATCGACTCTCTACTGTACTTATGAAATGCATAACATAGAAGGCTTTCCTTACTACTGTGGAAACTTGTTCAGATTGCTATCTACCTGTGTTCCCAGATCTTGAACCACTGGGTTTGAACTTAGGGGGGGTGCTGTCAATATTGTAATTAGCAGGGAATTCTGCTTTGCCAAAGGGGGTAATAATGCACTTTTTTTTTCCATTTAGGTTTAGACCATGGCTTTCACACTAGTCATTTGTCTGTGTTAGCTCCTCCTGTTATATGTTAACATCACTGTGGGACTCAGTGAATGCACCACATTTACAATTGTCAGTGAACTTGGTAAGCCAAAGGCTGTCTACTTTAGCATGTACTGCCAAGAAATAGATTCCAAACAGTAAAGGACCCATCACAGATCCCTGTGGTATGCCACTAGTGATGGGTCTACTGGAAGAGGTGGATTCACCAACTTTGACAGTATGTGTTCTCTCGGTGAGCCAACTGGGTACCCATCTAGTGATGTAAGGGTTAATCCCCAGCTGAAAGACTTTCTCAATGATGCTTGAGTGGGAATTGTGTCAAAAGCCTTGGCTAGGTCAAGATAGGTAGTATGCAATGTCTTACCTTCATCCAGGGCTTTGGTAACTTTCTCAAAGAAGTCTTCTAGGTTTAATAAGCATGATCTATCCATAACAAAGCCAAACTGGGTTGGGTCTAAAGTTTGAAGGTTGTCTATGTCCTTGTTGATAAGGTCCATGATGATTTTTTCCATGGCCATGCAGATGAGGCTGGTTAGACTTATGGGTCTACAGTTCCCAGGATCAGTTGATGCCCCCCTCCCCCTTGTGCATGGGGATTGCTGTTGCTGTTCTCCATTCTGCTGGCACAAAGTCAGTTCTCAGGCTATGGTTAAAGAGAACACCAAGTGGGTCCACTAGGTCCTATTTTAGATTACTTAATAAGCAACCTGGGATGTTATCTGGTCCCATAGATCCTATAATTTTGGCCTCGAAGAATGCATATGACCTGCTCTCTAAAGATACTAAGTGGAGGACTTGTGTCAGGTTTTCTTTGGGGTGTGGCTGGTGGGGACAGGGGGGGTGAAGTTTGTGCCAAATCTGTCGGCTAGCATGTTGACAATTTCCTCCAGTATAGTATGAGTGGTAGAATCTACTTCTGGTTCAGCACATAGCTGGGCATTCCTTTTTAGATTTCAGACATAGTTAAAGAATGCTAGGGATGCTATTTTAACTTTGTAATTTGCTTTAGAGGACTTTACAAGATTTCTGATTTGTTTGTTCAAGCTGTGGAGGGAATTGCTCCTCTGCTGAATCAGTTCCCTCTAGTTCTTAACATCAGTTTCTTCCTTTTGTTATATAACCTGCTTATATGCGTGAGGTCCAGCGGGGTGACTTGTTTTTTCAGGAGTACCTGGTTTTAATCCAGTCAGGTACAGCTGAGTCTATACAGTTACTTAAGTGTTTATAGAGGGCATTTGTGTACACCACTGCATAGGATTCATTGTTGAGTGTGAGTGCATGGGTTAAAAAACTTTTTATGCCATTGCTTAGTAGACTGTAGTTTGCTTTGGAAAATTTTTTTTAGGTTTTTTTTTTTTGCACTTGTAGTGGTGACAGATTCAATAGTTACTTTGAACGAGACTGATTTATGGTCTGACCTTACCAGGGAGGGCATCAAACAGGGGGGAGTGCAATGAGCCCCCCCATGTTGGTGAGTACTGTGCAGACTATCTATTCCACAGCATTTGTATTGACAAAGTCCAGGAACCGGTGGATGAGCATGTACATGCTCATGTATGTCACCCAGCAGATGGAAGTACAGTTGAAATTTCACATGGCTAAGGTGTTGGGTTGTATTAAAGTCAAAGTCTGAAGTCAAAGTAAACTTTATTGTCATTCAGAAATCACGCAAGTGCAAAAACTGAATGAAATTGCGTGTCTCTGGACTGAGTGTGCAGACAACATATAGACTATTTTCACAGACATTTATACATATAATTCCTAGCTATTAAATCACAAGCATGCAGGTAGACAGACTAATACTGCACATAATTAGAAACATATTTTATCACTTTTTGCAGTGAACACATACTTGCATGACACTTTAGTATTGCACGGGTACTTGGTTAAGACATTGCATTGATCTTTGCACAGAAAGAGACATTTAAGTATTGCACTGTGAATATTAGAGTATTGCACTATGGACATTAGAGTATTGTACTATGGTTCATTTATGAATTCTTAACATGTATTACAATGAAAGAAGAGATATTTTATTACATTGCTACTGCTCTAGATGGCCTGTAAGTTAACAGTCACGGTGAATATTGCAGTAAGTATTAGATGAGACTGGTAACCAGGTTAATGCACAATATAAGACAAGCTTCAACAGTTTCTACTGACCCAGATGGCCATCATTGAGAGTAGTTGTTACTAGAGTTCAGCAGCCTAATGACATTAGGGAAGAAGTTGTTCCTGAATCTCATAGTTCTGCAATGTATGCTTCATAAGCAGGGTGAGTGCAGTCTTTCATTTTTCCTCTGGCCCTGCAAAGAGATCTGGATAAGTACAAGTCATGGATAGGTGGTAAGGTGGTCTTGATGATCCCCTCGGCTGTATTCACCACTCTCTGGAAGGATATGTGCTCAGAGGTAGAGCAGCTTCCGTACCATACTAAGAGGTTGTTCATCAGGATACTTTCTATGGTACCTCTGTAGAAGGTAGTGAGAACTGTTGATAGGAGATTCGCTCTCCTCAGCCTTCTCAAAAAGTGCAATCTCTGATGTGCTTTCTTGACTATGGCATTTGTATTGGTGTTCCAAGACAAGTCCTCATCAATATGCACTCCCATTAACTTTGTGCTTCTCACTCTTTCAACTGTTTCTGCATTGATGGTGAGGGGAGAATGTTCCTTGCGATTTTTGCTGTAGTCCACAATTATCTCTTTTGTTTTGTTTATGTTTAGTGCTAAGTTGTTATTTCCACACCAGGTAATCAGTAGTTCTACCTCATCTCTATATACTGTTTCATCATCGTTACGAATGAGGCCCACCACTGTTGTGTCTTCGGCAAACTTGATGATGTGGTTTGTATTGTACCTGGCTGTACAATTGTGTGTTAACAGGGTGAATAGCAAGGGACTTCGTACACATCCTTTTGGGACTTCACCGTTAAGAGTGATGCAATCTGAGGAGTTATTTCCTGCACACACTTTCTGAGGTCTGTCTGTGAGAAAATTAAGAATCCAGTTATAAAGTGGAGTGTTGATGCCTAGTTGGAGTAGCTTCATTACCAGATGAAGAGGGATGACTGTGTTAAAAGCAGAGCTGAAGTCGATGAATAGTACCCTCATGTAGGTGATTTTATTCTCAAGGTGTCCCAGGGATAGATGGAGTGATAGAAAGATGGCATCTGCCATAGAGCAGTTTGCTTGGTAAGCAAACTGCAGAGGGTCAAGAGCAGCAGGCATCCCAGATGTTATGACATCCTTGACCAGCCTTTCAAAGCACTTCATCACTGTGGAGGTGAAGGCTACAGGGCAATAGTCATTTAGGCAAGATGGTGGAGACTTCTTTGATAATGGAATGATTGTTGTGTCCTTGAAGCATTTTGGAACAATTTGCTGACTCAGAGAGTTACTGAAGATATGTGTGAGAACATTTGTTAGTTGGACTGTACAGTCTCTGAGCACTCACCCTAGGATGTTGTCAGGCCCAGACACTTTTCTTGGGTTAACACTGTGGAGTGTCCTCTGGATGTCAGCAGGGTTGAGAGTGAGCATCTTCTCATTATGGCCAATGGGCATTTTCTTTATGGTAGTGCTGTTCCCTTCCTTGAATCTGCTGAATAAGATATTCAGCTTATTTAGGAATTCATTGTTGTCTTAAATTAAGAAGATATGAATTTGTAGTCAGTTATGGACTGCATACCCTGCCATAGGCACCTGGCATCTTTGTGGTCAGAGAAGTAGCTCTGACTCTTACTGCCATAGGCACATTTTGCTTCCCTCACTCCCTGCTTCAGATTCCCTTTGGCTCTTGTGAGGACTTCCCTGTCTTTAGACCTAAAGGTTGCATTATTTTCAGTAGCTTGTATACCTCTCTCGTCAACCAATTTTTCTGGTTGGCTCATGTGATGATGGTTTTGGTGACTGTCACATCATCCACACATTTCAAGATGTAGCCCATCACCACCTTGATGTACTCCTCCAGGTTTATACCCTGGTTCTCAGTACTTGCTTCCTTGAAAATGCCCCAGTCTGTGCTCTCAAAACAGTCCTGGAGTGCTGAGACTGCACCCTCTGGTCATACTCTTACTTGTTTGGTCAGAGTTTCTAAGGTGTGGATAAGGCACTACCATAAATGCCAGCTTAACATTACTGTATACCTGTATGGTGAGTGACTCAAGTAAGTCCAGGTAGGTGGTATGATTTTCTTAATTCATGGTGGGGGACCTATAGCTAGCAATGATGTACTAGGGTATTTTGCCTATAGTTAATTGGACATGGAGTAGTTCGAGAGTGTCATACTGTTTGACCAGTCTCGATGTGTACTTGGTTTTAATGAAGATCGATACACCTCCACCTTTGGTTCTTTCATGCTTGTTTTGAGGTCTGAATGTGTGGAAGGCATTGTAGCCTTGCATGGCTCAGGTGGTCTCCAGACCTTGACCCGTTTTTCAATCAAAACGTTGATCACACATCGGTGACACCACTAACGGATGGTCGAATTGAACACCATTATTCTAAACTGCAAAATCTTGCCTCCTTTTTGACCCATGATAGCCCTTGTTTGTAGGTGTGGAGTGGTTAGATATGTTGACTTTCAGTATTTTTGCAACATTCTGAGAAATTGGCATTATGGAATTTGCGTAAAGGAGTCGACAAAATGCACATTCGCCAATGGGCAATCAACATTTTGATAGTAAACCCCTTGAACTATGTCTCAGTGACTGCACATATGTCGATATTTTCCAAGGTGAGCAATGCTTCCAGGCAGTGCAGTTTTATGTTTAGACTTCTATCATTAAGCAGCAGAACCTTGAGTTTGTCTCCAGTGGATTCCATTACACCAGAAATGTTGTTGTTTTGACATTACCTAAAAAAGGCACTATGGGGGAGGTAAGAGCCTTTACAAGTATCAAAAAACCTAAAGGAGACAGGTGCAGACCATGTCTGGCAAAATAGCATGGCCAGTCAACCATGTCTTTCCAGGTTGACAGATACTAGACCCCCCTGGACTAACATTACGTGCTAATCCAATTGTTGAAGTCAATCATATTTTGTTGATATTTGTATTTGCATTGATTGTGTTTATCTGATGTTTAGCTATGTTCATAAGTGGCTTTAAGCATACACCTTGCTGGCAACCATGGTTATAAATTATAAGAATGGCAAGGAGGATTTCAGAGATATACAGGCTACCATCCTGCCTTTGGAGCACTGCTAGGCAGATTGCTAGTCACTGAGTTACCAAAACTGAGTTACCAAAACTGTCACTATCAAAAGACAGTCGTAAAGGAGATGGAATGAAAATGGGCAACTCCCCACATGCTAAGATGAAAAATAAACAGGAAAAAGGATGGATGAAGAAGGTCTCAATGATTATCTGAAGTTTGGCTATTGTGATGAGTGACCCTGCAGATCCTCTCAAACAGTTAAAGAGGTGCACTTCTAAAAGGACTGAGCTGTCTGATCTCACTGCCTTGTAAGGGTCTCCACTGACAATTGTTTGTTTTGGGTTCTCATAAAAAGTATGACTCCTGGGTGGAAGAAGGGGTCTCAGAGTCAGATTTGGAAAGTGGAAAGGATGCAGAGACCCACAATGAAGTATTAAAAGAGGTTATACCAACCTATAAAACTACTAACTGCTTTTTCAGTTCTGCCAGGAATGATAGCATGAGACCATGTACACCCAGCAAACTAAAATACCAGTTGAGTAATGAGAAAACATGAACAAATTATTCAGATTACTTGTTTTATTGTCTTCATTTCTCTATTTTCTTGGTGCCCTAGCACTGATTGTACAGTAATTAGTGTGTGTTGGTGTTAGTGCTGGATCTGCACTGAGCAGCTCAGTATACCTACAAATAATATAATTTCATATTTTGCATGTTGTTAACACATCCAACCAGAAATGTGTGGCTGTGATTATGCTTGCTATGTTAGTTGTTTTTTTTTTTTGCTATCTATTTTGTCAACATGATTGCAGTCTGGCAAATGTTGTAGTGCTTATAATATGTTTTTTAAAGCATTTTGACTTTAAATGATTGAGGGCAAAGTTCCAGTAATATGTATAATGCAATGCAATGATTTGTATACATGCAGAATTTCAAAATAGTGTTTCTGCATGGAATTAAAGTGGCAAAAAATACAACAGATGCTTAAGAGATTTCCATGACAAGCAGGTGCTAATGAACCTGGTCTTCTCCTCAAAAAGTAGATGCATTGCTTATTAGACAGCATCTTCAGTGGGTCGTAAAATGGCAGTTGAAGGATACAGAGGGCAGATGAGCTCTGTTAGTAATATTCAGCTTACAGAGAGCATAATACTTATATACAGTACAAAGCCCCAGTCAGGGTGCTGCTGGATTTTATTTAACCTGTTTACAGAACTTGGAGAATTTAATAAGAATGTGTCACTATTAATTACGAGGGGGGGAGGTTCAGTATAACATTGAGCCCAACCATAGATAGGATCAACTCATCAATGAAGAAACATGTAAAAATATAGAAGTCAGTATAATGTAATTTAACCGTGTACAAGCTGATTGAGTTTTGGGATGTATTAAAACAGGTGTACATTACTTTCTATTCTCCCATAGTGGGAGCAGGTACAAGGTAGCAGGCTTGATTTTTTTTTTTTTTTGGCATCAAACAGCCTCTTAGGTAACCTTCAAGAGATAGATAGTCTGCAGTGCCTCTTAAATGATCATGATGGAGTTCTGGGGAAGCAACAGTAGAAGGGGGATTATATACGCTTGTCCAATCCGTAGAGGATAGACCCTCTAGTACTACATGACCACCAGACTAAAGTAGCCTTTATAAGAAATAATCCCTTAAATTCAGTGCCAGTCTTTGTAATGTGGGAAATGTTTAAGCCCATCCTAAGAGGCATTTGGTCTTCTGCAAAAGCACACATGTGGAGTAGGTTGTGTACTTCAAAAAGGGCTTTGAAGTACAGGAAAGATTACTAGCAGACAGATGTAGCAAGGTGCATTACTGCAAAGGGCAAGTATTTCAATGAGAAAATAATGTCAGATATCTGCATAATTAGATGGACATCACATCTGCCATGGGCATCCCTGAACAGACCAGGGGAAACTATTAACTTGCTCACTAAAGAGAAGTCACATATAACATGCTTGTTTAGGGCTCTAACAACATCTTGGGCTCCCAGGATATAAATTATTTTCTGAATCCTTCTTTTAGCTTCTTGATTCAAATGACAATGACAGGAAATCCAAAGATATGACAAATTAAAAAAAAAATAATGCTGGCTTTATTAAAGTTTTTGAGATTAGAGAAACTAGAGAAACAGGATGTCATGGCCTTAAACCAACTTAACAGCAAGATGAAGATGTTTAGATGCCCCCGAATCCAACCTACAAATGTAGACCCTAGGAACATCTGGGCTGAATGTGGAGCTATACAAGCCTCTTAAGTGTAATATTGCTAACTCAGTGGAACTCCTCTTCAAGGAAATATGTGAAAAAGGTCTCATAACATCCAAAGTGAGACAGTATAAGATCATAATCCTTCACAATACAGGAAAAAATCCCTTCAAAATCAGAAAATATAAGCATATTTCCTTAAATAACTCAGAAGTCAAATTATTTGTGAAGATCTTAGCTTTAAAACGATGTCTTGTCCTATCCAAGATAGTACACTATTCAGAAGTAGGCTTTGTTAAAAGTAGATCCATTGTAGACCATGTCCACATATTATTGTCTCAAATGCATTTGCCAAAGAAGCTAACTAATCCTGAGGTGTTGATCATGATTGATGTTTATTTTTTAATGTATTGGACTTTATCCTTTGGGACTGTCTATGGTTAACATTACTGAATTAATAAAGGTGAGCCAGCTCTCTTTTAAGACTCCATTGCTGGAGTCTTCCCAGACTTGATGTTGCCATTACCCATCCCATTAATTACAGTCATTAA
Source organism: Protopterus annectens (assembly GCF_019279795.1). NCBI lineage: Eukaryota > Metazoa > Chordata > Ceratodontiformes > Protopteridae > Protopterus > Protopterus annectens. The sequence continues at coordinate 1,479,689,435 of NC_056731.1, read as the reverse complement.
GCAAGGTTAAGTCTTTTCCCCCACTTTATTTTTATCAACCACTGAACCAATTCCACTGTAATCAGGACATTCCCCACTCTGCATGGAAGGAATCTTATGGAACAGGAGGATAGGATCTTTGTTTGCTGATGATTATTTAATAGTCTTGGAGAACCACCAAAAGGACATGCTATAAACTATACAGCTTGTAAAGAGGCTTTACAGTTACTCAGGTGTGAAAATAGCACTCCTTATTAATGACCTTAGCCATCACTTGAAATCCAGTAGATAGCTACCTGGCTTCATATGGTGCTTGCAACCACTAAAATATCAATGCGTGTGCCTTCACCCAGACCTGTATAAAGTGGTGAATCTAAATTTAGAGCCCATTTGGGGATGATTGTTTATTCAAGATGACAAAATTGTACTATCATGGTGGGGTAACACAGCAATTAAAATGATGCTGTACTCAAACTTATATTATATTTTCAGACACATTCACACTCCCCACAATAATTCGTGGCTAGTGAAAATGAAGAAAGTTATAAGACTTTTTATCTGGTACAGAGCGAGGGGAAAATTCCCAAAGCATGCATGCTCATATCGAAGGCCAGTTGTGGATCACCCCAAGACATATTATATAGATAGAATGGTTATGGCCTTCACCTTTCACAAGTACATAGGAATCTGGCTGACGCTGGCAAACGTTGATCTTCTCCAGGGTAGTGCATCCATAAGAGCTGTAGAATATTATAAAAATACTTTCAAATAAATTAAAAGGATAGAACATAATCTTTCTAATTCACCAGATAATAAGAATTCTGTCTAAGCTGCACTGAAATTAAAAGGTATGCAGTTTGACTATTTCCTTATGGGGCACAATGCACTAAGAACATGAAACAATAGACTTTCCTGGAGAGAATGGCTAGATAAAGGCATAGAGTATGTTAATCACAACAGAAGGTTGATAGGATAGTCATTTTTGTCTCATGTGGTTATCTGCAAGATAATACAATTTGCTGGCCTCAGACATCTAGGGATATACTGCTCAAATATTCCACCATCCATTCCCGTGTTAATGGCATAATAAGACCAGGCCAGAAAGACACATTTAACTGATGTTTCTCTGAAATTCTGCATTAATTAAAAATGCATAAAATGAATTAATTAAAAATGCATAAAAAAGTGTTTATAGTCAGTGATCTGCTGAAACAATACCACAGGAACAAAGCCTCAGAGGGCATAGCAAAAGAGGTAGCCAAGTTTATCTCTTTTCCGTTTGGCAGCTCTGTAGAGCAGCAGTTGCAAACTTTATGATTTCTTAGGAATATTAAACAGCTCCATATACACAACATTGCCTAATTTACAGTAGGTTATTGGATACATGAGCATAGCACAGAACAGACAAGGGATACCTAGATGTAGGCATATGTGAGGACTGTACAGCTATTGCAAACATTAGACACAGGTTTTGGCACTGTTTCTTTGTGCAAAATATATAGCACAATAGACATAGCCAATACAGTACTAAAACAGATGCTCAGAATGAACCCACCCACCATTATAGATATTATTAGATAGGCTCATCAATTCAAAGTTACAGCCATGACAATTTGCTTGCTTAACCTGTTCTTCTTGTATGGCTGTATACAGCGTCTAAGTGGGACAACAAAACAATCTGTAAATCTCTGGTACTTGTAAATTCTTAGAAGGTTTGTGAAGTTATTGTCACTTGAAACTGAAACAGGTGACTGCCCCTGTAGTGGCAGATACCTCAAAGGTGTGTGTTCAGTCATTTCTGGGAAGTTTTAAAGGAGCCTCTGACCTTCATGTGGAGACAGACAAGGAAACAAGGTAGCATCACAACCAGATAGCTATTTCACAATTCTTTATTTACCCCCCCCCACACACACACATGTGTGTGTGTGTGTGTGTGTGTGTGTGTGTGTGTGTGTGTGTGTGTGCATGTTTGTATGTGTGTGTGTGTGTGTGTGTGTGTGTGTGTGTGTGTGTGTGTGTGTGTGTGTGTGTGTGTGTGTGTTTAAGAGTTCACTGATTACATGTGTCATTAAATATTAATTTCACTTCCTTATAGAAAACTATTAATTTATTGGTATTATTTGTTCTCTCTGCCAGCTAGAGAGAAAGTGTTAGTCCAATGCTTGTTTCTTCACCATCTGTTGTTACACTTAACTGATACTAATGATTGGTGGGCCATTAATTAATATGAGAGATTTGGGTGGGGGATTATATGATTGTCCTAGAACATCTAGTAGAACAGATAGATGGCAAGAAGACTGTGGTACATTTACTTCAGCCAGGTCTAAGTATAAATTACTTCAATCTGATGATTTGTATTTTCTCTGATTTTGACATGACCTACTACAATAATCCATAATCTCAGTTTTTTTTTTTTTTTTCGATTTCCCATTGCATTCTTATAATACATGTAATCAATTAGGGACAAAAAAATAAGCTCATCAGTGCAAAGCATGAATATATCCTAATCTACAGCAATATTGCCTTTTTGAAATCTTATACATGTATGTGTATGCTTACAAAGAAAGCTTTCAAGTGGCAGATGAGGAATCTAGAAACAATGTAGCCCCTTTCTTTTTTATATAAATAAAAAAAGTGTTTTTCCGGAGCAAAGGCTACTGGTTACAAGCTTGAAGTCATGAGTTAGTATCCATATAACAGGCAAGAGTCCTCAGATTATAGATGAAATTTAGCAGGCACTAAGCCAAAGTTTTAGATATGTGGACATCTGCAATGAATTAACTAGTAATATCTAAGGTTTTCTGTGACATGCCAGGACCTCTTATCCCTTGCCTAACCGGTATGTGATTTACTGTCTTATATCCCATGCTAGGAAAGTTCTGTCATCTTACAAGGTATGGCATGTTCTGTTTGTTACCCATGAAAAATAATCCATTGCTTCCAAATGGAAGGAGACAAAGCTGTTGAAATCTTGTGAAGTTCTCCATTTCCTAAAAAAAATGTGAGATATTTCTTTTATAGAGGAAAATGATTTCAGATAACAGTGTTTCAATGTTTGGCACTCCTATTATGAGGGATTAACTGACTTACTGAAATTAGGTTTGAATAGCTTTATATGTTTAAATCTTTACTTCTGTTGATTGATTAAAGATAAAGGCCAGACTGAAAATGTGCTAATCTAATGTTAAAAATGTTTATTGATCTTGTATGGTATATAAGCATACCCGATATACCATGCCCATATTTTTGTTAAATTTGAATGGCATTTTAAAACAACTACTCTCTCTCCTTTTTCCAAATGTATAAAGCATGCTTTTTTATATCTTGTAATTTTTTATCTTGAATAAAGATGTTAGGTCAGATTCACTAACACCTACAGTAAGTGTACATGATCTATATTCAAGAACATTCCTACCACATTTTTTGTACTTTTTCGTCACTCAGAAAGATCACACTAAGTGTACATGGAGTATACACTTTGTGGTAACCTTTTTGAATCTCTGTGAATATTTAAAGCTGCAATATCAGTAGGAAAACTAAAATTAAGAGTAAGACGGTTTGAGTTATGCTTGCCTTATCTGTTCACTCAGAGCAGTGTACACTTAGCGTAGGCATTAATGAATCCCAGGGGCTGTTATAAAAATATAAAGTTTGGAGACAAAGAAACAATTGAAACTTTTAAGTAAATAGATATTTTTAACATACAAAAGATCATTTGTTTGTTCATTCAGCTATTCATTATTCAGTTAAATCCAGTGCAGACTCATAGGGCAGATAGGGACTATGGACACACACATACTCACTCTACACACATTAATATGGGTAACTTAAAGAACAGCCAATTCATTTATTGAATGTATTTGGGATATTGTATGAAACAGGAAGATTCAGCAAAATCTCAAAGGGACACATGGTAAATGTGCAGACTATGCATAGAATGTACTCCAATGATATGCAAAACTAAAGAAAAGCATATTATTTCTATTTTTATCACAATCTATTTTGTAATTCACCAAGGGGATTGATCTATTTTTGTTTAGTTAAATGTAGTTTAGATAAGTTTAATTTAACTAAGTTTAGTTTAATTTGTAAATAGGTAAGCAATCTGGGCTGTGGCCCAGTTTCAGCCACTAGCCAGGTCATAGGTACAAATGTTTTATAGCAATGATTATTTGGCATAAACAATATATAACAGTCATTATATTACAATGCTGATTTGAAGTTAGCTTCACATACAAAACAGGAGCATGAATGTGCACACCTGCAGTGGGAAGACAACATCTTGAAAAATAACTTCTTACAAACTTACATCATTGGAAATGGCACAATTAAGAAATTACACCAATGAGAAATAATACATTAAGCAGTGTTCAGGTGCCTAGGCAGTGAAACATTTCCATGTGGTACATTTGGTTGGGTACACATAGCTGAAGAGATATGCCTGTGGCTAATTCCCTGTGGGCAAACAGATGAATGCTGTGCCATGCCCACAACTTAAATAACCAAATGCACAGGGGGAAAATATTATCCATGCCCACCTCCCCACTCAGTATGAGATAGCAGGCAGTATGCCAGACGTCATCAGCAGGCTGCTCAGTAGGCATGTCAGTGGCAGTAAAAATGCAGTGCACAATTAGCAGTGCCTTTACAATTAATTTATGTGGACTACAACGCCCTTCACAGTGTCTAGGAAGCATTGCCTAAAATGGATATTGGAGCATAAATATGACTATAGCAGAATTTTCTCCATGCTGTAGCACACTTTTACATGTAGTTACATAAGCATGCACTGTACACTGAGCATACAAAAAACTAATACTAATACAAAAATGTATATGTCTGTCATAAAGAACATTGCTAACTACACAAGTTGCAGTGACTTTATTGCACTTCATTTCTGGCAACATTTGACATGTCATAGGGCTATAATTTCCAAACTATGTAACATTTGACCACCCCCCCCCCCCCCCCAGCTTGTAATCATCCTTTGCAGGCCCACTAAATAGGTTATAAGCCCCATATAGGCCATCTGCATTGTTTTGGGATGAACCAGACTAATTTTATTTTTTATTTATTTATCCTTTGTTGACTGGGTTGGTCCCAGTAGACCAGTAGCTCTTTTCAGGAGAGACCCAAGGAGGTATTTATATTATTATGGAAATTTTGGCCAGGGCATCAGAAACTTCCCCCTCTCTTTTTGATAGGTGCTGTGGGATCTTTTAAATCCACCTAAGATGCCACCAAGTCAGGCAGAGGGGGCCTCAGTTTAACATCTCATCTGAAGGACAACACACTCTGGAGTGCAGCACCCCTCCTATGCTGCCCTGCAGTGTCACTAATCCACTATTCCTAGTTTGGGAATAGAACAGGTGATATATCAAAAGGATTGTCTTCTTCTCATTGCCTCCACAAGTCTTTAATGTAGGATAAATATTTTCCTGGTATCATGCCAAATGTTAAAATGGGAAATTTAGCAACACAATTAATTATTTTCAGTCATAAATTCATAGATACATACAAGGCTAACTGCCCTTCAGCATTCACCTTCTGCTTAGAATTCACCATTTCTAGGGCTTTCTGTTTTAGCTTGACAGAAGTGTAGAATGATGATCAGATTATGTATTTTATATACATTTTAATTCCATTCACTAGAAATATAGCGTTTCTCTGAGTGATTCAATCTCTTTAATTTTGCTACTTTTTTCTTCTTCCTGTTCTGCAACATTTTCAGGTCAAAATATTTCACTATATAATGCTTTTCTTCTATTGGTTTTGCAAATATTGGCTTCACTGTCATAGGCATATGCTGATGTTTTCTCTGTATGTCATCAAATGACACCCTTAGTTAAGTGCATGTTATTCAAATCAAAATGATCAAATAGCAACCACATCAGTGGAAGAGTAAGTTAGCATAGTGCTGACGGGTCTATACTATAACATTGAATTTTATAAAGTTCGAATGTTATAATATAGAACCAGTTTTGTCGAACACTGAAAACAGCGAAGGTGCAGGATACCGAATTCTTTCCCAGGGCGGTGTGCTGCATTCCTGAGTGTATCCTCCTTTGGATGAGATGCCTAGTAATTATGAACTTGCTGTCATTTTGTCATCCATTCCCTATTGCAATATTACCAGCTTACCATTTTTTTAATGAAACATATGCAATTTTCTTTCAAGGGCAGCAGACATTGAATTTATAGATGAAAGACTGAAATACAAAGTTGTTTGCTAGCAGCTACCTCTTCATTAGTTACTTTTTTAATGTGGAATTATTCAAATCAGGTTTACTTCTGCAGAGATTGAACATACTGACTGATGTTGGTGGATTGTAATGACAGAAGATTGAGTGTTCTTTTATGGTTGAAATGTTCTGAAATACGCAGTTTTGTCATTATTGGTTTATGCATTTTGTTTCATTTAAAACAGACTATTAAATGGTGCTGTATTATACAAAAATAGAATTTAATGCATTTAGGAAGGTGAATAAAAGGACACATGGATGTATGCATGGTCCTAAAAATGTGTATAAAAGGCCTATGGTTTGAAAACAACCCAAAGTTAAACTTTATCCACCACTGTCCAGATGCATTTTCTTTGAGTGTGGGTTTTAATGCCGTTTCAATGAATTTGAGTTTCAAGGGCAGAGAAGTTTACTGCTAATGCTAAGTCTGTTTTCATAGTGAGACTGTATCGTTTTGCTTACCAAAAGTCTATCAGTGTTTGTGCTATACAATTTTAAATAAAAGTTTTAAATTAAATCCAAATATCTGTAATCATTGTAGTAGTGAAGAAGAAAATGGTATGCACACTGGCAGATCTGAACAGTGTTTATGGTAACTGGTGAGAAGCAGCCAAGTAATAGGACACTGGAATGGCTGTGTGTAGTTGTGGGGTTTTGACTTTTTTCTTGTCTTTTTTTTCTTTTCACTAGTGTAAGTCTGTGGTTTCACAAATTAATCTAGTTCACAAAGCAGTAAGGCATGTGAATCCTTCCTAGGCAAGCACTGTGAACTCTAATGAGGTTCATCCTGGGTTTGAATCCCTTATTCTACATTTGCCTAGTGTATGACTCTGAGCAAGTCCCTTAATCAGACAGTATTCCAGGTTTGGCACCAAAAAAGAGGCATTTGACCCTAGTGGATTTACCAGATTAACAGGCCAGTAACTTAAAAAATATAACCACTGAGATTTAAAAAAAAATCTCCTCATAGCAGTCAGTAATTCTGTACAATGAGTGGTCGGGTACAAGATGTGTGTGGCTCATACACACGGTACATGCTTGCAGTGGATGCTAGTGGTCTGCACAGTATACTAATGGTATATGGGGTGTCAGGGAGAGGTAGTACCTCTGATGGGCAAACATGCTGTGCTCTTCAGAGTAGTTCATCCACCTTGGTCCTCACCTGACACTCAGCTCTCACATGTGGCTCCTCGTAGCTGTCTGCATGCAACAGCAGCCACACCCTGGACAATGGCTTTAACTGGCTGGCAAAACCAGGTGAGGGTAGCCAATGAGTTTGTAATCCTCAGTGAGTCAGGGCTTGTCTACCTATGCATGCAAAGTCTGAATCCGGTGAACTGTGCAGAGGAAATCACCAGATTGATTCAATGGGCAGAAAGGAGGACTCAGTAAAGTGTTGTGGAGCACAAATAAGGCACAGTGAGACATATTAGGACACTGTTGGGCATCCACTGCATCCTGACCCATCTCCAGTCATCTTGACTACATCCTGCCACTGGACTGAGATAGGCTGGGACGAGAGAGTGAGACTGACAATCTGCGCAACTCTCCCTCACTATAATCCATTTCATGCACAAGTCAAGACATCACTCCCCACCAAGTCCTGTGGTGATGGGTGAATGATGAAGCATCAGGTGTGGATACACTGGAAGCTGTATCGACAACCTTACACAGGTGGCCCAGAGCAATGGGTCGCTCTCTACTGGACTGAAGCAGCAGTGGAGTTCAGCAGCCCCCTGGGTGTCTGAGCAGCCCTATTTAGGATCGCTCTGCTCACCTCCATGGTCTGAGAAAGGGGCTAGAAATGGTGCCCTAAACATAGCCTACTTCACCCTACCCCTGGCCTGCTTGCTGTGGCACGCGGGATCCCAACCATGTAGTCAAATCACAAAGAAAATAATACTGATGACTTTGTTCACCATTGGCACATGGAATGGGTGCATGCTCATGGATAGCTCCAAAACAGACAGACCTGAGAGACGGACAGCACTTGTCGCAAGAGAACTCAGCAGGTACAACATCCAGATAGCATCCCTCAGCGAGACCAGGTTTGGAGATGAAGGCCAACTGACAGATGTTAAAGCCGGTTATAACTTTTTCTGTAGTGGCCGCAGCAGCAACAAACATTGTGAAGCAGGAGTGGGTTTCACCATCAGATCTAATTTGATCAGCAAATTAGCCAGCATCCCAAAAGGATTCAATGAACGACTCATGTCTCTGTGGCTCCCCCTAAAAGGAAAACACCATGCCACCTTCATCAGTGCATAGCCCTCACCATTACAAATTCAGAGGAGGTCAAAGACAAATTTTATGAAGACTTGGAGTCCCTCATAGCATCTGTGCCCAAGGTGGATAAGCTCGTCATTTTCGGTGACTTCAATGCCAGAGCTGGTGCAGACTACCAGACATGGGAGGGAGTCATTGGGAGGAATGGAGTTGGCAAAAGCAACAGCCACAGTCATCTACTTCTGAAGACCTGCACAGCTTATGACCTGTTGATCACAAGCATAGTCTTCCACCTACCAACCATAAAAGATGTCCTGGATGCACCCACATAGCAAGAACTGGCATCTTATTGATTACGTCAAAGTAAGGAGAAGGGATAGGCAGGATGTTAGAGTGACTAAGGTCATGTGTGGCATAGACCGCTGGACAGACCACAGACTCATCCTCTCAAAATGTAACATGCATACCCAGCCTAGGCGGCATCCGCAGGGGAAAATGGTTAATAGGCACCTGAATGTCAGCAAGTTAGAACAGCACTCTGTGCACCAGAGTGTCAGCGAGGACTTCAACAGTAAGCTTGACCAACTCAGCATTGGTACCAATGGTGGAGAAGAGGACTGTCAGCCTTTAGGGATGTGGTCTAAAACACCACTCTCGCTCACTTGGACCTGAACACAAGCAAACACCAGGACTGGTACGATGACAATGATTAAGACATTCAGAAGCTGCTGGATAAGAAGTGTGAAGTCTTCAGATCCCTCCAGCAAGACACTACATCCATCTCCAAGAAAGCAGTCTATAACTCCATCAAAAGCAAGGTGCAAGCAAAGCTCAGAGAGAGAGATGCAAGACTCCTGGCTCAGCAAAAAGGCAGATGAGATCCAGAAGTACACTGATAGCAACAACTCCAAGCGTTGCTATGATGCCCTGAAGACCATCTTCAGGCCACAGTCTTCTGGAACATCACCACTCCTCAGTGGCAATGAGTCCACCCTACTCACTGACAAGAACACCTTCCTGGAATGATGGGCTGAGCACTTCAACATTGTCCTGAACAGGCCTTCCTCTGTCAATGCCAAAGCCATTGACTGCATGCTGCAAGTTACCATTAACACCTCCCTGCCAGAACCTCCAAAGGAATCAGAGGTTAAGGAAGCAATTGAGCTTCTCTACAATGGGAAAGCACTAGGCTTTGACTCCATTTCAGCTGAAATATACAAGACAGGGGGACCAGTCTTGTTACAGAAGCTCACTGAGCTCTTCCAGACCATGTGGCAACAGGAAGTTATTCCTCAGGAGCTAAAGGATGCCTCCATTGTCCATCCCTACAAGAAAAAGGGAAACAGGTAGTCTTGTGACAATCACAGAGGAATCTCTCTCATGGTTGTTGCCAGCAAAATCTTTGGCAGACTCCTCCTCAACCACCTCACTCAACATGTGGAAGATGGACACCTGACAGAGGGTCAGTGCAGTTTTAGAGAGGGCCATGGAACAATGGACATGATATCTGCAGCACGTCAACATCAGGAGACATGCCAGGAACAAAACAGGGGCCTTTACACAATGTTCATAGACCTGACCAAAGCCTTTGATACCATCAGTCATGAGGGGCTCTTGCTGATCATGGAGAAGTTTGGCTGCCCAGGCAAATTCATCAGTATGGTGTGCCAGTTCCACGATGGCATGCTTGCTTGAGTACTGGATGATGGAGAGTCTCCCGATGCCTTCCCAGTTACCAACGGAGTCAAGCAAGGCTATGTACTGGCACCCATGATGTTCAGTATGATTTTCTCGGCCATGCTATCAGATGTCTTCTGCGATGACAAAGAAACCAGCATCACAATCAGGCACAGGACAGATGGCAGGCTCTTCAGCCTGCAGAAGATACAGGATAAGACAAAGGTTGAAGAGGATTTTGTGCACGATTTCCTGTTTGCAGATAACTGTGCACTCAACGCTGCCACCGAGACCCACATGCAGCAGAGTATGAACCGCTTTTCCACTGTCTACAGAAACTTTGGCCTCACAATCAATACTAAGAAGACTGAGGTTTTGTAACAGCTCACACCACAGAAAACATATGTAAAACCAACTATCACTGCTGAAGATGAGATTCTGAAGGCTGTTGACAAGTTTACATACCTTGGTACCACACTGTCCAGATTTGTGAACATTGACGATGAGGTAGACACATGCATCACCAAGGCAAGCTCTGCATTTGGACAGCTGCAGGAGTCAGCATGGGAGAGGAGCAGCATCAAACTGTACACAGAGTTGAAAGTGTACAAGGCAATCATACTGCTTACACCACTGTATGTCTGTGAGACATGGACTGTGTATGAGTGCCATGCCAAAAAGCTGAATCACTTCCATATGAACTGCTTAAGAAGGCTGCTGAAAATTAGCTGGCAGGACAAAGTTCCAGATACAGTTGTCCTCTTTCAAGCAGGACTGCCAAATATCTACACCCTGCTGAGGAGAGCCCAAGTCAGTTGGGCAGGCCACCTTGTATGTATGCCAGACACACACCTCCCCAAGAGACTGTCCTATGGTGAACTCATGGGAGACAAACGCACACAAGCGGGCAGAAAAAGCGCTTCAAGGACATGCTGAAAGTCTCTCTGAAGAGCTTTTGCATTGACCCAGACTCATGGGAAACCCTAGTGCAAGACCGCCCCACCTGGAGAAGCTGCATCAATAAAGGCGCTACCTCCTACAAGCAGAGCAGGACTGCAGAGGCACAGAGGAAGCATGAGCTGCATAAATCCACAGCCAGCTCTTTGCCAACCAATCCAACAGATCACTCACGTGCAACATGCGGCAGAGCTTTCTGAGCCCGCATTGGACTGATCAACCACAGCCGGACACACCGTACTCAGTCAACCTCCTCAATGTGATGTCCTTGGGCATCATTAACAGCAATGGATTAACAAGAGAAGAGAGAGATACTAATGGTATTATAATGACATTGTAATAAGCAGCATATTAAAATGTGGGACTCAGTGGATACAAATGTAGGTGAACATCATAACAGAGCAGTTCAGAAATGATGTTCTAGCTCCAGAGTAACTGACCACAGTAAAATCCTGGAGTTACTGAATATGAATAATGGAATGATGTTTGGAGTAGCCACAGCATTAACAAATTTGTATATTTAACAGGCTGTGCTCATCACCAGTAGCCATGGTGCAGCTTGTCACCATGGTCTGTGGTGCTGTGTCATCTATTTATGCTTAATATTTCATTCTGTTTATGACATTGAAATTGTGGACTGCTACTGTGTGACTACAGTAGTCATGCAGATGCAGGTTATTATGGGTTGTTCTTATTTTCAGGCTCCTGGTAGTCATGGAATACCTATCCTTTGGATTCCCAGGTATGTGTGGCTTTCAAGATACTAGCTGCAGGGACCCTTCAGTGAACAAAGAAGGGCATGTTTGGGGCTTCCCAGGCATTTGCTCTAAGGTTAATTCATCAGTTCCTCAATGCCATGTTACAGCATGTGGGGTAATATATGTGTTTTTTTCATACCACAGTGGGGCGAGCCAACATCATGTGGGAAATTTATGACATAGCTTATTTCCTTGAAGTACTGATGGCCTTAGACTGCACCCACATTGAAATAAAGGCTTTACTTGGTGAGCAGGGAAGAAGGCTTACTGTAAAGCTTACTACTCTATCAACTCTCAGATAGTCTGTAATGCACTGAGTATATCTACAATGTGTCTTCAGGCCTCCAGATAGTACCCACAACTCCAGCATATGGCACACACATGTGATATGTATGAATGATTTTCCAGGGATAATTTCTACCAGAAGAATCTTATTGGTGATGACAGATACACCTTTGGGCCATGGTTGATGTCACTAATCAGAAATCCACAGGCTTTGGCAGACATCAATTACAGCAATGTTCTGTCAAAATCTCAGTCATCATTGAGCACAGGTTTAGTCTATTTCAGGCCCATTTTCATTGTCAGGATGTATCTGCTGGTGACCTGCAGTATGACCCTGGCACATGTACTAAGATATTCTCTGTTTGTGCTATATTGCTATGTTGCATTGCATATTATTAAGGAAAGAATTACCGCAAGGACTACACATGCAGGAGGAATAAATTCCACCACATCAGGTAATGGTGGATAAACACAATGAGAAGAACTTGCAGGAGCCAACTCCCAGGGAGGATCATGCCAAACCGTGCCAAACAGCTACATACAAATATTTTGCATTTTCTGTGCTAAATGGGTACTGCTGCCCAAATCTGTGACATTATGCAGTTTGTGTAGGTATTATATAAAATCTGTAGGACAGCTAGTAAAAAATCAGTCAAAATACATATATCAAGTCTTATCATCATCTCCACCACCACTTACATAAACCTGTGATACATAATGCTATTGTATACAAGTGCCATCCTAGGAAAACATTCCTCACACTGTGCCAATAAAGCATTCATATGGGAATCAGTGCAGCAGCCCAATGAAATGAATCCTGGGCTACTTATAATGTGGCTTTTAAAACAACCTGTACCCAGATTTATACCACACCAGTAATCACAACCAACACAAGTAAGAATGTCTTGTACTTAACTTTCAAAATGGATGTATGTGTTTCTCCTCAAAAGTATGCTTTGAAACTTCAATGCTGAATTGTTCATTCACTTCCAGACATGTGACCTTAGGTAATCCTCTTTTGAGTGACTCACCTGCCATGACTATATCTAAATACAGATGTAGCATACAAATTGTATCACTTACTTTCATACAGCATGTTGTATAGACATTTGTACAAAGCCATACACACTGGAGATAGCTAAGTGAAAAGGTAGAATGTTCAAGCTTACCTCACAAACAAGTAGTGTAGCTTCTGATGCACAAAACTGGTGTGGCTGTTACACATCAGTAATCTTCTATAACAGTGAGTGAGGATCTTGGCCACACACATGTTTTTATCCCATAAATTCAAACCTCTAACTGTAGTACTTATGCTAATAAAGCCCTAACTTATTAATGTTTCTGTGTTGCTCTTCCTGTGTTTCATGTCCATGTCCCTAGTCTTGTTATGAGGCTCTTTCCATCTTTCACATCCACTTGAGCTCTTACAGAGGATGTTGAGCATGCTTGGGTACATCACTGACCACAAAAAGGATCATCTTCCAACAGATATTACTTTTACTGTTGATGGAGGTTCTAAAAACAAATCTGCCCTTTTACATAGGCATCACACTTTTAATACCATTTTCATAATTTTATTCTACCCTGATACACCAATATGTCCCATGCTGTATTATGGACACCTCACCACAGCCTGCACTTCCTGCACTTGTAAGATGCCCTATGTTGTATGGCACTTACAAAAAACATCAGAGGGTAAGATCTTGAGAGGTCATCCCTGCTTCCCTGGAATGAGAGCTGCTGAACAGCCATGACTTTTAACAGCAGTGAATGTAGCATGACACCCCGGTGGTACATCAAGGAATCAAATATCTTCTTATAGTTATTGAATAAGAACTGCTAGGAGCAGTGGCTTACAGACTCTGTGAGTTTCCACAGTATAAGGTATATGACTAGCACAGTCTTGCAAAAGTGAAGTCTGATGTCATTGGCTTTCCCAGCTTTGTTAAGCAGTCCAGACAACTCTATAGTAGTCTTCAGAGGCACCATCCTGTTGTTCTTAGCTGGTGAGAAGAAGACGCCAGAGTAAGGGCATTTGAGATGTATTGTAAGCATTTCTCCAGTCTACAGAGGCATACATAGCTGTCCTACATAGTATAGTATGAGCTGAAGGCATGTTACTGAATGGTATATTGTTTTATACTCCCAGATGCTATACAGAAGAATCATCAATATCAGAGGAGGATGGAAAGGCTTTGTAGGCACAGGGCTGCATACTGCTTGATTTCATTCTATAATTAAAATTGTGTTAAGAAGTTATATGATTGCATTGTTTACCTGACTGAAGCATGCATGTGAATCAGCTTTGACTGCTAAGTATCGGTATGTTTAGATGTAAAGGTATTCCTAGTGCAGTATGATTGCTAGTAAGAGTATGAAGAATAATATGTTTTTAGGCTGTCTGTGTGTGACCTTTGCCGTTTTATTCCAGCTTGCAGTTGTTAGACTGCAGGATAGGCACAGTATAGCAGATGGCCACTTCAGTCTTAGACTCAACGATCACTGGCACAACTACAAAAATTTAAGAAGGCTACCCATGTCCATTCCATTAAAAAAAGCAAATCTTAGCATAGCAGCTTTTACATCACATGCATATGAAGTTAGATTTGTAGCTTTATATGGCAGTAGCTATATAATATCGGTGATGTCCTTTGTCATGTGTTTCATAGATTACTCTACTAAAGCCTCTATTCATTTCTTGCCATCATTTCTTTTAAATTTATATTATATATTTCTTATATTATTTTTCTCAATTTATTTTGAAATTTTGAACAGCAGGTGCCACGGCAGTGCCAGAGGCTAGACCTATGTCTACAATCCCCCAGCAGACCTGGCCATCTCCAGCATCATTCCAACTAAAATCCTGGAAGTCTTCTCCAGTGGCTGCAGCAGGGAGCAGCCAGATGTCCACATCTCCTGCCCCTAGTGGTGCTTAACTTGCTGGGAGTACCATGTCTCCCACTGGTGGCAGTGCCATGGTAATAGCTTTTTTGGCATACACAGTGATGCTGGACATGGGGTGGAAGGCATTGGACCAGTGCTAGAAGCCAGCATAGGCCACCTGCAAAAACTCTTCTTGTTGTTGGAAGAGTTGCACCATTGTTTGCCCTTACTCTCATGACCTCAGGAAGAGCTCAGTGAGAAGAAAGATCACAGTGGTGTCTGACCTTCCAGTGGGTATCACACAGGTAGTACAATATGGAAAAGTGTTCCCACTCTATTCCCAAGCCTGGTGTTACCCTCCCTCATATGTCAGTGGCCCTAAACTGTTTGTTCTTTAATCTTCACCATCACTAGTGTCCTCACTTTGTTTTCATGCCTGTGATTCAGCTGTCTCCCCCTTCATCATTGTGTCAACAACTCCTCTGTCAGCTTTTGTCTATGTTATATGTTTGTGTGTTTGCCCTGCTGCTGACCCTCATCCTCTTACTCTTACTTTCACTTTCCCTTATAGCCTTTCCCAGCCTCCCCTCTAAAAAAATAATAGCCGTCTGCCCCACATGAACAGACAGTTTTACCCGACCATGCTCTCCTCGCACCCACCCACCCTTACCTTTTCTCTTTCCATTGTGTGCTA
Source organism: Protopterus annectens (assembly GCF_019279795.1). NCBI lineage: Eukaryota > Metazoa > Chordata > Ceratodontiformes > Protopteridae > Protopterus > Protopterus annectens. The sequence goes on along the minus strand of NC_056731.1, from coordinate 1,479,673,734 downwards.
TCCTCTGCTAGATGCCCATTTTTCCTACTGCCCTATACTCCCATTAGCACCCATATTTATGGTCAATAACAGATTTAATCAGTGCAGTGGCCCCTTTGAAGTAATGTTCCATTTTTCCCATATTCTCGCATCTTAGCTCATCTACATACACTGAGATTCATGCCTCTTCTGTGCTAATGCTTATCAATTTTTCTCATCTGACTCATGGCTGTAACTGCATTTTTTTTCCTCTTACACCACAGGTTCTGCCCTTGGTATGAGTGTGATTATCAGTTAGCTGTCACTAAAACTGAAAGTTTTCAATTCATTAATTGACAATATGATGTGGGCTGCATCATGCTATGGGTGTACCTGTGGAAGGCAGTCCACAGTCACATTAGGCATGCTTCTGAATCCTAATGATCCTGAGAAGTGAACTGCTGCAGTACCATCTCAAATGCCACACTTAAGCATGCACAAAGACATACACTGATTATTTTTTGTTTTATTTACCCCTTGTTGACCAGGTTAGTCCCACTAGGCTAGTAACATCTTTTCAGGGGAGGTGTGAGGTGGCATTTATACTACTAGGGGAATTTGAGCAGGGCATTAGAGGACTTCCCCTACTCATTTCAATAGCTACCCTGGGATCTTTTACATCCACTTGAGGTACCACTAACTCAAGTAGATGGGACCCCGGTTTAATGTCTCATCCTAAGGATAGCACAGTCAGGAGTGCAGCATCACCATCATGCTGCACTGCAGTGTCAGCAACCCATTACCTGATGTGGGGAATAGAACCCACAGCCTTCACCAAATGTGAGTGTACTACCTGTTGTGCCACTGCACTAAGAAATTATTTGTATTGCAGTGAAGAATTACTGTTTGTATTGTTGTTTCATTGCTACAAAATAATTTATTAATTCTCCAATCTGCTGACACTGCAAATGTTTTGCACCAACAAATATTTGCTTTGTTTTCATCTCATTATTTTGAATTACAAGAATACAATTATATTTGGCAAAATTAATTTTATTTACAGCAGTATTTATTTTTCCAGTGATAATAATATTGAGACTTTCTCATATAGAATGACAATACATAGTGTATTATGACACTTTTATGAAGAGCACATCACATGATTTTACAAAATTATTGAACTACGGCTTAGAGATCATGAACTATACTTTTGGTCATCAAAGGCACAGCAACAGTGTAAACAAACATGCTGGCTTTGTTCTCAAGGCAAGATAATCACCGTCATCCCACTGTACATAATCTGACCTGTATAAATGAATGATAACTGTGTGTGTGTGTGTGTGTGTGTGTGTGTGTGTGTGTGTGTGTGTGTGTGTGTGTGTGTGTGTGTGTGTGTGTGTGTGCCCGTCTATCACAGGCTGAAGAGTCCAGTGAGTTTTGCAAGAGTTATTTTGCTTGTTAGTATAACATTTTATAGTAACCCTTCTATTATTCTCTATGAAAACTGTCTATTACCTGCACAAAAATTCACTACACAAAATACACCTCACAGTATGTGGCCTCAGATGAGTTAGGTCACATTTTTAGCAAGCTAAGGTGCCTTGCATTCACAATTGGTGATATTTATTAATAATAATTTTCAGAGGTTCACAGCTAAGTGCACAATTCTTATGTATGAGAAATAAACTATGGAATGACTCTCTATTAAGTATGAATGAATTTCACTTTGATGTATCAGTAGTAAACCACTGAAGAATACAAAATGCTTATTTTTATATTGCAAATTGTATTTCAGCTCACTCACATAAAGTCTTATTTAATAGAGTTAATGAAGTAAACTACATTTTACATTTTTTAACATACTCTATAAAGGCTAAACAGCGAAGGCGCTAGAGAATCATACTATTTGGTGTTTTGAAATTGCAGTATCACATATCTGTTTGTTGTTTTAATAAATTATATTGAAGTTTTGGCAGACTGACTGGTTTGTTTTTTTCATGGTTGAGATTCAACATCTGCTACGTGTTGTGGAATAATAAAATACATTCTTCTCTCATAATATTCAGTAGTTTACTAAGGCTCATAACAAAGAAGGCCGAACAATAGTACTGTTTCCTTGCACTTATAATGATTGACAGTGAACCAGTAAGAAAATAGCCGCCACTGGTCTCACACAAGCAGAATTACTATTGCTGTCAATGGGTAACTGTATTTTCAAATGGGATTATGGGACTTACTGAATCAAGTTTAAGTATTTGCTTTATTATGTGAAAGTCTTTTCTTTGCTCTTTTTTCAAACAGACATGTTTATTACATAGATAGAGGAGACACCAGGTAATTTTTATAACGTACTAGAAAAGCAAGATTCAATCTTTAGTAAATAATATGCATTCTCACTCCTTTAGATATAGTATGATTGATGGGTATTAAGATTATATATTAATGATACGTGTACCCATTCCAAAAGCCTATTGAAAATAAATCATACTGCTATTATTTTGCCTTGATCTCAATAAGGGATTTGGCTTTGAGCTCACAGATAGTGGACAGGACAAAGGACATTCTGATGTAATTCACGAGGGCAAGCTTGTTTCTGAACAACTGACATGCAGGAAACAGTGAAAAAAAATCATGATATATATTTATAAAAGTATATTCCCAGTTTCAAGCAGAAATACATAGATCTATTTGATGGTCACTGCTTTATTTTAATGCTTACTTCTTTATCAGCAGGGATTCATTTTCTTTTTTGCTCTGACTTACTAGGAGCACTGTCATTTTATGTGATGGTAATAACTGTGTTAATTAAAAGAACATGTGGCTTACAGCAAGCCTTTACTGACCGATCTTTTCTGAACTAGCTGTACAATACTAACTCAGAGATGTTCATGTAATCCTTTTCTCTGTTGCGTCAGTGTTATATTTACTCTAGGCATTTTCCTTAAAAGCCTTCAAGTGTAATGAAGGGGGCTATGCTGGTCTTGACATTTCTGAACAGCATTCCCTTGTGTGGGACCCGCTGCACCAGTGCTATTACCAGTAATGGTGGCTGCACTGTTCCTGCAGTTATCTATTCTAAGCTTAAAAGGATTGGCAACCCCTGCAGCTTTACTTCAAGATTTTTTATTGAGCAGGATTCCATCATGCTATTTATTTCTGCTGTACCAGGTCTCCCTGTACTCCCACAGAGTTGACTAATCTTTTGTTACCTGTATTCTTGACTGCTGTCTCTCCTCTGACAATTTGTTCCTTCGTAAATGTTGCACAGTAACATCTATATGAAATTCTTAAGCAGGACTAAGTACTCTACAATACGTCAAGTGGGAGCCCTGTGGCAGTGTTATTGTTTTGATTGTTCTCTGATTTCATGTGAGGCAAAATGCAGCTTGGTATGAAATGCATTTTATATTAAATTGTATTCGGTTTCTCAAAGCTCATGCCGCCAGGACTGTGCTGAAAATAATACCCATCAATGCAAGCTGTTTTAAAGCTACATTCAAGCCATGGATGGAAATTTAATAATGTGTTAAAAGCTAAAGTGTTTAATTCTGCTGCTTTCTAAATGCATTTTTTAAATTCTATGTCGAACTTTAACTTAAATTGACATCTAACATTAAGAGCATCTTAGCATAGAGAACAACTATGACATGATATAATGCATGCAGTATCTATTTCATATATGAAAAAATACAGACATCATTTGTGAGTTTATTGAACAACTAAAAACATCATTTGTGAGTTTCATATTTTATTAAACCATATAACACTGTTAAACTGGCTTAAAATGCATAGTCTCAAAACCTGAAATGCAAAAAGTGCATGTTGTACTGAAAAACAAAAAAGTGGTATATTGTATCCATCCATCCATCCAGTCATCTGTTTTCTAAGTTGCTCTTACTTGTTAGATCTGCGGTGGTAGCAATATACGTAGGATAGACTGGACTATGGAAGCTCCAGCAACAATGTCCAGGTCATCTTTTGGGATACACATACATTTTTTGCCAAACTTAGAGATACAATCCCAACAATATGTCCTGGATCTGCTTCAGGACCTACTCAATGTATCCAGTGCACCACAAGTCTATTGAGAGATCTTTTCCAAATGTATCATGCTTGGTATACTTTCCTCGAGAGGTACCCATGGGGGACATACTTAGTAGATGTTCAGATCATCTATGCGGAATGGTTACTGTCAACGCAGAGGGACAATGATTTGACACAGAAATCCCCTTTGTTTGCTGATCTCATAATTTTGTCTTTGTTATTTAGCTCAACTGTGCTGAAAAAACTTCAGTTATGTTACTTGTAGCCAGAGTGTCATCCTTTTGCCTACTACTCAAATACTGTGACTATAGGTGAGGATGGGAACACAGACTGACTAACTTAATGACGGGTAAAATGAGAGGTTCATCCTTTAGTTCAGTGCCTACTGCCAGTCTCCTGAGCCCCTTTACCTTCACTCATAAACAATATCCCAAAAAGCTTCAACTATGACATCTACTTTGTAGGTCCTGATTTTTATCCCTGCCACTTTACTTTCATCCATGAACTACTTCATTGCATGTTGGTGATCCCAGTTATTTGAGGGCAACATCATCTGCATCTCATGATCACAAAACCGATTCTCTCCATCTCACATTTGTGCCTAGACTTCCTGTACATGAACTGGGACAACTGGATGGAGAACAGGAAATTAATCCCTGATTTGGCATCTGCATCTCTAATGGACACAGACATCCTGTAAATGGTTCATCTCCCAGGCCTTCATGATTGTTAACCAACTGAAGACCTATGAACCTGTGAAAATGTCAAACAAGGCACACCGTTGACAGAATGTTCAGTCAGCTTAAATATATTTGACTTAATGCCATAAATTGTATGCATAAATCTTGTTTCTGTAATGCAAATACTAAACTCTAGATAACAGGGCTAACAATCTAACTGCTTTAAAAATAAATAGTAATCAATTAACTAAACTGGCTGCTAACTCAGTCACCTACCCAATTAGTATCCTTATAAATAGGTCTTTATCCAAATCAGAAGTACCTACCATATGGACACAATCTCACATCACCCCCATCCACAAAGAAGGCAACTCTTTTGATCCATCCAATTTCTGTTATCTGTCCATCTTGTCACCCTTATCTAAAATTCTCGAGAGAGGTATCCATCAGCAGGTAATGCAATATATATTGCAAAACAACCTTTTAACCAAAACCCAACATGGATTTTGACCTAGTCACAGCACAGCTGCAGCCCTATTATCTTTTACAGACACCATGTATAAGGCCAGAGATGAATTATGCTATACAGCCTCAGTATTTCTTGATCTCTCCAAGGCCTTTGACACAGTGTCTCAACCCTTACTTTTGAACACACTGTCTAACTGAGGTTTCTCGCATAACATAGCAGAATGGTTTCAGAGCTACCTCAAGGATCGTAAACAAGTAGTGAAATGGTCCAATGAACTCTCACCCTTCCTCCACAACCTTACAGAAGTCCCCCAAGGCTCCATCCTAGGACCCCTCCGCTTCAACATTTTTACAAACAACCTTCACACTGCCTCTCACCCTTGGACCCTCAATCAGTATGCTGATGAGTCCACCATAACCTGCACTGCTCAATCACTACCAGAGCTACTTTCAAAAACTGAAAAGTCCTTTACTGCAGTTGAATCATGGCTAAAAAATGCCCAACTCTTTCTTAATTCAAAGAAGACAAAACTAGTACTCTTTTATCCCAAAAACAACTCCCCTGTCACTGATCATTTTAACATCCTTGCATCTGACAACACTGTCATAGAAATAATGCGGGAAACCAAATTTCTAGGTGTTATCATTGACAATAAACTTTTATTTGACCCCCATATACAGAAAAATATAAAGAAAACTCATCAAAAACTGGGACTCTTATATAGAAACAAACATTTCATTATGGCAGCAACCAAAACTACTCTTCCAAAACATTTTTACTTCGCTCCCTTCTTTATGGTGCCCCTGTCCTAACTAACTTACAAAATTCTACCCTAAGCAAGTTGGAACAGTGCTACAACAAAGTTACAAAGTTTGCCACAAACTCTAAATATCACACACATCACTGTAAACCATTTCTAGAATTAAACTGGCTTGAACTCCCCAACCAACTTGCCTTTATTCAACTATCCACCTTGCACAACCTTATTTTCAAGCCTACAGCCTGCCCTGCACTAACCAATCTAGTCACACATTACACACCAAATCGATCCCTATGATCAGAAGACAAAAATCTCTTAGCTATCTCAAAAGCCACAAGAAAACCTGGTCACGCTCTGTATTCATACTCTGTCTCTATACTTTGGAATTCAATACCTCTAGCAATCAGGTCTATGCCTGGCCTAACCCATTTCAAAGCCTCTTTAAAAAATAATTTCAAAAATACACAGGTCTGCTCCTGTATAAAGCCTGCCAAATGCTCAGGTCTTCCTCCTTCTGTCACATTTCAATCCCTCACAGACTGCAAGATCCTTCTCTGTTTCTATACCATATCCTTAAGCTACTGCTCAGGCTTTATTGCTTCTATTCTTCTTAACGCTCTCTAACTATCTATCTGCATCACTAACTTTCTGGCTGCTATTTTCCTAACTGAAACTAACATTCCATTTTGCATGTACTACAACAGTCAATGTCACACATTGTACTACCTATGTACTACTTTTTTGGACACTGTCTACATCATGAATGGTGAGAGTGACTATTATTGTCTGTAATGTTTTAATTGTATAGAATTGTCTACATCTGTAGTAATTTACTGCAACATCTTGTAGCAGTTTGTTCTTTCAACTTATTTTTTGTATAGTATTATTAATGTAATTTTTATTCTATTGGATTATACTGTAATTGGATTGTACTATATGTGGAGCTTTTCTCCCTGGGCCTCTGCTGAAAATGGGTTCTGTAGACTCAGTCAGACCACCCCGGTAAACAAATGTCAAATAAATAATAAAAAAAAAAAAATAATAATAATTAATAAAAAGTAAAATGAAGAAATCTAACCACTTTCAAAATAAAATAAAGAACAAGCATGCTAACCTTCTAGTGCCAGAATGATTGTCTTCAGTGCTGGCACAGGGAGAGTGTTGATGATTTGCTCTTTGGCATTTCTCTGGAAACAGAAACACAGTTACATAGTCCATGGTCTTCAAACACTGATAGCCATGGTAGTTTCCTTTATACAAATGCCTAGGCAAGCATATATGCATTTTTCACTGTGTGAAAGCACAATGTCATTACTCTGAGAGTATCTCTCACATATGGGGTGCATTATCCAAAAGCACATAAAGCAGCGTTCATGCTGGTTGTAACATCCATAAACATACACATTAAGTAGTAATTGGGTTCTCTGTATGTAGCGGACACTTTTACTTGCAATGTTAAGATTTGTTATATGTGCAAATATTCAGTTACAGTCCCAGCTAGAGTTGTTCATTTATCCATAGATTTCAAGTAACATGTAGTGACTATATATCTGGGTAGAAGAGTGCACACATTTACTCTCTCTCTCTCTCTCTCTCTCTCTCTCTCTCTCTCTCTCTCTCTCATATCCCTTTGTCATGTATTCATATCTGTATTAGTTGACATCTTTTTTATCAGTGCATCATGGATGTAATATGCAACAAGTATCTTCTCATTTAACTGTATGATTGCAGCATAATTGTGATGTGCACCATATATCTTGTGATCTAGCATCAGCTTATCCTACATTATGACCCTAGTCTATTTTCACATCTATGTACTTTATGCAGTATATAACTTATCAGGAATATAGAGCATGCCTTATGTGATGCATACTGAAATGCACAGAGAGGTACCCAGACAGTGGAAGTGCAATTTTACACAACCAAAGTACATGCACACTGTCTAACACCTCATTCCTGGTAATAAACTATTTACAGATATTCTGACTGCTTAGTTGACCTCTTCACCAGTGTTCAAAGTCATGCTGAAAATGATATGTCATATGCCCACCAGGTAACCCATGCACTCTGGAAGGAGCTCTCTATAGCCCACTCCAGGCACATGTTGGTTTTGTAGATGCATCCAAGATTCTTGGCAAATACATATAGTACACATCCATGGTCATCCCATAGCATCTGTACATGGACTGAATTAATTTCTTACTGTTATAGCAGCCTATGATATTACCAGTCTCAAGTGTACATATTTCAATATGTGTACACTCGATGACACCTTTGATGCAGACTGTAGTTGTTATGAACCAAAAATACAATTTTACAGATAGCCTAAACAGCAGTTTACTTCCTCAGCAAGTAAAATTATGCATTTTAGAAAATGGCTAAATGCTGTATTACCAAATACTGCACACAAGCTATTTGATAGTATCTGTGGCCAGGATACTGACCACTCTGATGGTCATGGTGTACAGTAATATTAGAATACATGCACATTATGTACATTCATATGTTAACATGCCACGTGTCACATCATGTATGTGCATCCATTTGGAATCAATCTGGCTGTTGAGGAATAGTCAGTATAAACTGTAGCTGTGCCTGCTACCAGCACTGTCAGCTGGGTCAGCATTGTCATATGGAGGCCAGTGGCGTGGTTTGTGCAGCTAACTCCATCATACCCATGATTATAAAGAGGACCTGGCCCATGTTAGTAGTGATTTTGCTTGGATAGCAGTATTGCCATTTTTGTAAGCTTGCATCACAGGATATTGCATCTTTGAACTGTGCACCATGTCTGTTAGATGGTATGGCTTTGATCTATGTGCCGACAGACATGTAATCAAATATTACCAGGCTGAACTGCAGGTCAGTGCCAATGTCTGGTTTACTATTTTGTGTACAAATGTTTATTGTCAGAGTGTCACATGTTTCTGAAACCTGCAGCTGTCAGTTCCTCATTTTTTCTGCCAACAATTGGCTCACATTGTGGGCCACGTTACTGAATCTTGGCCAGTTGTTGTGATTGGAAATAGGATGGCAAACTACAAAAAATCTGGGTAACAGATTTGATAATACAGATAAGGGAACTTTGATAAAGATAATACCCCTGTGATATGGAGATCTATTGTAAGATATATGTACTTGCTTTGGATACATAGACCAATTGCAAAAAAATAACTATTTATTATGTGCACTATAAGACTGCAAAATGACAAGAAAAATATATATATGCACACATACACACACACACACACACACACACACACACACACACACACACACACACACACACACACACACACACACACACACACACACACACACACACACACACACACACACACACACACACACACACACACACACACACACAATGAACAGTATACAGACAACAAGAAACAAGAAATTTCAATTTCATCAGAAGTACAAACTACATGCAGTGGTTGGATTAAGTATTCCTTGGCCCCAGACTGTTTATAATCCACAAGTCCTCCACGTCAAACTTGTTATTTAGAATGCAGTACATTGTTTTGCCCCTTATCATCCCTAACTTAATAGAATTTGCTCTGATATCACACAACATAAGGGTGACTGAAATCTTGCAGTTAAATGATTTGTTGAAGAATTCTAACTAGGAAGCAGAGAGGATAATGAAACATTTTCTTCTTCTGGCTTTTCCTGGTTAGGGGTCACCACACAGATCACCTGTCCACTCATGATTGGCAGTGGAGTTTTACAGTGTTGAGTTGCTAGTCCAGCACTCAACCTTCCATAGAAGGCACACACTCACACCTAGGGCCAATTTAGAGTGTCCAGTCCACCTACAGCATGTCTTTGGGATGTGGGAGATAACCAGAGCACCCAGAGGAAACCCACACAACCACAGGGCGGACATGAAGACTCCTCACAGAAGGCACCCCAGCCAAGGGTCAAACCAGAGAACCTCTTGCTGTGAGGCGGCAACGCTAACTGCTGCACCACCGCAGCTGCCCAGCGGATAATTAAACATATTTTATACTAATATAAAAAGCTATTTGATGAATTAATATGATTCAAAAATATTATCATACATAATTAAAAATTCTTAAGACTGAATGAGTGGAAGACCTTTTCCTTTTGGAATAATGTGAAAAAATTTATTTTAAAACTCAAAATAAAAACATTTTTTTTTACCTGAGCATGCCTAGGCTTTTGGTCTATGCCTTCAGTGTACATACCTATCAACTGTACAGATTTTTGCAGAATGTCCAGATTTTTGCCTTATATTTTAGGTCCATTTTTAATAAAACTGTGGCTTTCTGGCAAATTAGTGGCAAATCATTAAAGACTGAAGTTAGAAAATAATGATGGACATTTGAGTTTTAGACTTCATACCCTTCAGTAAATTCATGCTAATGCAAAACCTGTTATTCTATCAACTTTCTAAGTTTGTAAGAGTAATATTTCAAAATTGTCCCTACTTGTACCACTTTTTTATGGCTTTGTCCAGATTTCTTACTCAAAGAGGTTGAGAGGTACGTAACTTAACCATCAGTAACCTTGATTAGTGGTGGTGGTGGTTTTCTGGATGTTAGCATCTTTGCCTGTATGGGAGTTTAAAATGGGTTAATAGAATCTCAGTCAAATCATCATTTAGTACACCCAGTTAAAGAAGGAAAGCTTAGAGCTGTGACTGTAGTCCACAGTATTCTTTATTTCAGGCAGATGAGCGCTGCTCCAAATTTATTGATTAACAACTGTTAGAGCGGTTTTGAGGGTTTTGGATCTTGGGGTTCTTCTCAACTGCCCCTCCCCTTAGGTGTGCCAGGCCTTGCCCATCTTGCTGAGGTCTTATGGGATGTGGTTTAGGTGGGAATCAGTCCTGATCCTCAAACTTCATATTGCATGATAGCATTCATTTTGAATGTAAAAAACAAAAAAACATGAAAGTAATGTCATATTAAACATAGATAAATGATCCTAAGAAGGTTCATAGGTTCATAGATGCATACTAGGCTAACTGCCCTTCTGGGCCATTTTAAATGTGGTCGGTTATCTCATATGAGAATCAAACCCTGCACCTTATGCAAACTAAATGTTGTTATAAGTCTCTCTTAGTACTTATTAAATCTTATTTTGTTCCTTCTCATAATTCTCTATCCAGTTCTTTATGCTCAGTGTTGATGTTCTGAAATTAGAGGAGGAGGACATCCTTATGGTGGTCATTTTAATAGAACAAAGTGGAAATCTGTGGGTCTTTCGATCTCCTTCTTCAGATCTTCCTATTTTCCTGAGAAGTGTCAAACAGGTCTAAAGTTAATGGCCTAAGTGATATAAAAATAGAGTTGAACATTTTTGGATGTTGTCATGTTGAGTTACCTGTCTGGGGCTTTTGTTCTGAGCCTAGGTATTTTTCATCCCAGACTGTGGAGGCTTTAAAGGAGGAGTTTTCCTGAATTTCATGCCATCCAGGATCCCATGGGGTATTAGGGTTTGGGTTTGAGGCTGACTGAGTCAGGGTTCCAGTATAACCAAGGCCAGTATACTTCTACAACTTAGCTGGTGGAGTGTTTGATGTCTTTCAATAAAAACAGTTCTTGACTAAGTTTCCTGGGGTTAAGGATGCAGTTGATAGATTGTGTGGTGTTCACGCCTGCTGCCTTTCCAACATTCAGTCTTATTTGCCAGTCGAGTTCTTTTCTTTACAGAATGTTGTTTTCATTGCTACTTAGTTCCTTGTGGTGTACATAATGTATAATGTGAAACAGGAAGGTCTGGGGTCCTGGTTTGATAGCTGCATGTTTGGCCAGGAGGTTAGTCTGGGTTCCATATCTCATGTGTATATAGTGTCATGCTATCCTGCTATTCAGTTTGTTGAATGTCTTTCTGATATAGAATGGTGGGCATCTGTTGCACTGTGCTCTATATACTGCTTTCTCTTTGTTGCAATTTCCATAGATTCATCTGGCGTATACCTTTTTTGTTGTTTGGGCAGTAGAAGCTGTCCCTATTGCACATTTATTTGCAATATGGACAGTTTGGTGAGCTGAAGGGATATCTACCTTTGTGTGTGTGATTTTCTTCTGGGTGGTCAGGGCTCTCCACATAGTCTCTGATGCTCCTACTTTTCTTGATTGTGAACTTAGCAAGTTGTGATAATATATTGTTGAGGATTTTGTTTTGGTTGATAATTCACCAGTTGTCAAGTACCAGCTTGAGTCCAGTCTCTTTTAAGGTGTTATTCCATTCGGTCATAAGGTTTTCTTCAATATTTTTTTAAATGGGTCTTTTATGCACTGGTAGTCTTCTGGGTACTTGTCCTTTATCCAAGCTATCTGTTAGGTATATTTCTTCCCATTGCAGTCCTTTTATTTGCTTGAGTGTTCTCTCTAGTTCTCTCCATGTGTTGGTTAGGGGGACATTGTCCATGTTTCTGATTGTGGATGTTTTCCATGTCATTTTTTAACATCTCGGTTGCCATTCTGGGAGTTATGAAAAACGTCTTTAAACCATGAGGGCATCTGCATTACTTTACACCTGGTTTGAAACTTCTCAAGAAAATAGGCAGATCTGAAGAAAGTGATCAAAAAATGCTGCAGATTTCCAAACCCACTTTGCTGTCTCAAAAGGACACATTTAAGGATGCCTTCCTCCCCTAATTTCAAAACATCAACACTCTGAGCACAAATGACTGGATGGAGAATGATGAAAAGGAATTTAGAAGAAAAATAAACTTTAATAAGGACTAAGAGAGACTTAGAACAACATTTATCGATGTTTAACATGACATTGATTTCATGTTTTGTGCTTTTTGCACTGAAATGTAATACATCATGCAATATGAACTTTTAGAACGATGGGGTTATTAATGGCTATTGTAGGTTGGAAACTTCTAGAGTTATGTGTAAAACACAGTTCATTCCACCTTTTGTTCATGATGGCATCCAGTAATTCTCTTCTATGCTTAATTTTGCACTCAAATCTGCTTTTAGGGAATTTATAAAGAATAAACATACGATTGAATATAATTTAACAACACTGGAATGGGAAGCTCGACAGAATTTGAATAACAAGGAAGAATTAATTTTCAAACTTGCAGATAAAGGGAACAAAATAGTGATTTACATTTTAAACAATATTTGAAAATGTGTTATGACCATTTGGAAGATGGTAAAACATATAAAAAGAGCAATATGGGGGAATATCAAGAAGGTCTAATAAAATATCAGGGATTATTAAATAAGGGGCTAAGACCTGGCTATGTCTCACAAGAAGATGTCAGTAAAAAGTTCAATGTGGAGGGATGTGAAATGGCCAGATTTTATTGTCTTCCTAAAATTCATAAGAGCATTACGCCCCCCCCCCCCCCCGGATGCCATATACTATCTGCATGTAATTATTTTCTTAACAAAACTGGAATCTCACACTACAAGTTCCAGGCCAGATGGCTTCATGCAGTTTAGCACACAGACTGATTTATTCAAATAAAAAAATAACTTCTGGAGTAAAAGTTAACAGCAAAACTTCAAAATCTTATACCATTAAGAGCAAGGAACACTTTTCTTGTGCCTCAGCTTTCAAAAAAGCCTTTTCAGAGTACATCTTTCTCTCCAATTTTCCATGTACTAACATGTCTTTAAGACTCCTACCTCTTTTATATGAAAAACAAAGTTTAACATTTTTAGGCAGGATTTTTCTTTCTGTATATAGGACCAGTAATACCTAACTATTTTCTCTAAAATGTTAGAAAAATTAGTATACTTAGACACAAAATATAACTCACTTTCTTTTTCCTCTACATTCTTTGTCTGCATTATTATGTTCTGTGCTTTATTCACTTTTTTATTCATTACTTTGTTATACACCAACCATACTTTCTCTGACTCATAGCCCCTTTCTATAAACATGTTAGCTGTATTTTCAACTTCCTTCTCACATTCCTTCCTGTCACTGCACAAATGTTTCACCCTGACCATTTCCCCATAAGGAATGGAATAAATAATGTGTGTGTGTGTGTGTGTGGGGGGGGGGGGGGGTGACTAGTTCCATGTAACATAAAGCTTGGTTGTCCCATTTTTCAAATCATTTTAGTTTTAAGTTTACCATCTTTTTGCCCTTCTGTTGTAGTATCCAGATAATTTACTGTCTTTCCTTTTTGTAACCCATCAAACTTGACCTCAAACCTGTTCACTTGCAGTTCTTGAACAAACGTCTCCACCTCTCCATAACCCCCTTGCAAACAAAAATCAAATCATCAATGTATCTGTAAAAATGAACAACATGTTTTCTAAAAAAGTCATTCCTATACACATATACATTTTCATAGAGACCCATAAATAAATTAGCATATGTGGGGGCAAAAGCTGCCCCCATAGCTGTTCCACACTTCTGTTGATACAGAGAGCCATCAAATTCAAATATCTTATTTTCCAAACAGAACAATGTCGGTTCTATAATATACTTTGTACCAGGGCTTTTCCTCAGAAAAACATTCTATAGCTTCTATGCGATCACTATGTTTTATACTGATGTCTAGGCTGACTACATCTATTACTATAAAAACATGTTCTTCTGCCATACTATTTTCTTTACTTTATCCAGAAAATCAAAGCTGTCTTTGACATACGAAGGTAACTGTATCGCCTTTTTTAACAAAAATTGATGCAAAAAACATCTCAAATTATGGGTTACTTAATTGCAGGCAGATACAATGAGGTGACCTGGAGGGTTAACCTTGCTTTTATGTATTTTAGGCACATAAAAAACTTTGCCAACTCACTGCTTTTATTTAAGAACTCATTTTTATCATCTTCATGATTAAAATAATTTAGTCTAACCACTTTATGTATTAATGCTTTATAGTTCTTAACCATCTCCAGATAAGTTAAGAAACCTACTTTATCATAGATTTTGTCATTTTCTAGATGCTGTAAACATATATTTACATATTGTGTGTAATGCATTATTACTAGTTGCCCCCTCTTATCTGCAGACTGAAATATGAGTTCCTTTCTTTTCTTTAAACTTTTTAAAGTGACTCATTCTTTTTGTGTCATATTATATTGAATTTCACTTCTAAAAAACATATTGCACTCTTGCTCTATCACATAATTTAACATATGATGAAACCTTTCAATTTTATCACACTTGAAGGGAGGCATACATTTGCTTTCATAAGAAACATCACTAGTATCAATATTACTATAAGCATTGCATTCTAAGTCAGAATTACAAAAAAAACTCTCTTCATTACTTGTAGCATCTACAAAACTTGCATTGTTCACATCTGCTTCTAAACATTTTGTGTGATTTCCACAGAAACCTATTAAATGTAACTTGCAAACGAAATTAAATACTTCCCCCTTTAACTCATATATTCTGGGAAGAGACATTGGGATAAATTTCAAACCCCTATGTAAAACATGTTTTTTTCATTACTAATAATGCATTCAGACAAATTTACAATATATTCAAAACCACCCACATTTATATTATTAGAAAGTCCCATTTCATTATGTCCATTTTCCTCATTTGTTGGTTCAGGGATTATATCCGGCACCACACTGTTGATCCTGCCAACTTCTCTTCTTATTCCCTTGTTGTAACCCAGGTTGATCACAGAAATTTCTGTTTAGATACACTGGATTCTGTGCCTTTGGGAGCCGTGGGTAGTCTTCCCATTCATCCCCTTCACCTTCCGCTGATGAGGCTCCACTTGCAGACGATGTACAATAATTCATAGATTGCTCAGTTACCTCCTTCCCTTCCTGGAGCCAAACATGCTGCTTTTTGTTCTTTTTGGAAGAAGAAATGAATGTTTGTTTGCATTCAAATCCTGAATGTCTCTTAACAGTTTTTTCTTTTTACGATCAATGAGCTCTTTTTCATAGGTCAACAATTTGTTGTTGACACTCTGCAAATAGACTTCAAAGGCTTCCTGACTGATCTTACTTACAATATTTGAACAGGCTTGTTTGATTTCAGATTTCAGCTTAGCTGTCTTCATCACCTCTCTCTCTCCACCAGAATGCTGACCCACTCAGCACTACATCTGTGTGCTGCTGCCACCCAGCGCTCATGAAATACTATGTCAGCTTCAGTGGTCCAATCAAATGGTGTAGAGGGATTACGAAAGCCTCTTAAGCCGCTAGGTGTTATATCTAGTTCTTGATATCTGTTGAGACTCTGTAAGTTAAAAAAAAATGTCTCTTTAAAAATCATTCTCTCTGTTTGTTCTATTAAATCTTGTACTTCAGGTATTACAGAAACATTCATTCTCTTACCCACTGTTGAGAACGGATTCACTGACCTTTTCTGCCTGTTCTCATCCCACCTGGAGTATATACTTGTAGCAGACTCTAGATTTGGAGCAGAACCATCATTGCCATGGGTTAATGAACCCTGACACTCCCCTTCTTTTGACTTGGATGAAGTAAAACAATTATCCAAAGTTATTTGACTGGAATCCATGTCCAATTCTCTAAACAGTCTTGACAGTCTCACAAATGATTCACTGGGCATAAATAAAGCAGCAAACTGTAGAACAAACCAAACCTCACACCACAAGTTCCAGGCCAGATAAATTCACTCAGTTTAGTACATAGACTGATTTATTAAAATAAAAAAAATAACTTCTGCAGTGAAGGTTAACAGCAAAACTTCAAACTTGTATACCATTAAGAGCAAGTAACACTTCTCTAGCACCTTGGCTTTCAAAAAAGTCTATTCAGAGTGCATATTTATGCTGGTAAATATACACTTAAATACATGCATTTGATCAATTAAATAATCATCCAATTAAGAATTCACTAAAAAGCCAGCTAAAAAGGTTAACTTTTAATATTTTTTTAACCTTCTTATGTTAAATGCTCCCAAGAGAATTCCCTATTCAAACCTCTTGAAAACATTGTATCATATTTTAAAATAAATATTGCTTCCATTCTTCTTAAATGTTCCTAAATTTTTTCATCGGTACTAAACCTAGTATTTACTCGTTCCAAAACAGTTGCCTGTAACTCCTGTGGGACTCCATTGTGGTGTTCCTTACAGTGCACAGCTACAGTACTCTGAAATATTTGCTTCCTGATGTCCCTTATGTGCTTCTTTAATCTTGCAGTAAAACTTCTCTTGCTCTCCCCAATATAAAATTGGAATCTTTTTACATGCTTTTCTTTTACCTCTAGTTAGGAAGCAGGCTTTTTATATAAAGGATACCTTTGATTTTTTAAACAAAATAATTGATTTGGAGTGGATGGAAAATATGTATTGGTTAACAAATGATGTTAAAAGCCTCTATACTAGTATCCAACATCAGTTTGGAATGGAGGCATTAGAAGGTGCTATGGGCAATAGCCCACTGGCATATTATGTAATTGAATTAACTGACATTTGCCCCTATGTATGCCAATATCATGACGGGATTGTTTGAAGTTGATTACTTATATAATCATGATTTTGTTAAGAATCATGTTATGAAATATTACAGATACATAGATGATTTGATTTTTGTGTGTAAGGGGGGCCAAGAGAAGGGCAAACACTTCATAAATGATCTTCAGCGGAATAGATTTGGTTTACACTTTGATGCTCTTCTGTATGGCAGAAAAGTGACATTTTTAGATGTACATTTAGAAGGAGGACTTGATGGTAAGGTAGCAAGTAGGGTATGCAGGAAGTTTGAGGAATGTACTCAATTTTAGATGCCTGTAGTTGCCATCCTCTTCATGTACTGAAGGCTCTGCCATATGGAGAGTTATTATGGGCAGAAAGATTGTATAATAATAGTACTGAAGAAAGGTGGGAATTGTATAAAACAGCTAAGATGTTTATAGAGAGAGGGTATAGTAAGGATGTAGTGATTGATTCCTTACAAAAGGTTAAATAAATGATTAAATCAGGTGTACAGTGGCACAGTAGTAGTAATACAATGTATACTTAAGGGTTTGAAAACAATCAACAAAAAAATGTATGTAGTTATTACATACGATTTATCTGAACAAGTGATGAAAATTATTAAATATTGGGACTTCCTGTTTAAATTTAATGAGATTTCTAATAAGCTGTGCAAGAATCCTACATTTTCTTTTCGGAGAGGATGAAGTATTAAAGATATGATCGTGCACAGTAGGTTTTCAGTTCCTAGAGAGAGAATAAATAAGGGTCCCAATATATTGGGAACATTTCCATGTGGTAAGTGTATTGTTTGTACGTTTGTGGTTAGGACTTTCGATAAAATTAATGGAATGTATTTTAATGTTAACGGAGTGTTTTTTTGTGATACAGATTCTATAGTTTATGCTTTAAAGTGTCCTTGTAATATGTTTTATTTTGAAGAAAGTAAGAGGGCTTTCAAGCTAAGGTTACGGGAACATGTAAGGATTATAAGGAATGGGAAAATTGAAATCCCCATTGCTATGCATTTTAACAATACCATAATGGTAATCCAGAGGGACTTCAGGGAACAATTTTGGAACAGGTAGTTTTAAGTTAAATAGAACAGGGATTAAGAAAAAACTTTTATATAAGGAGACTTTATTTATTTGAAATATGGTATCCTGACACCTACTGGCATTAATGTGAAATGTATTTTGAAAGTTCTAATTTAATTTGATTTAATTAATACTATTTTAAGTATTTAATGAGACTAATTAGGAAAGTTATTTAAGGTTTTGTATTGTTATGTGATTTTTATACTCCATTGAAGCCAGTGTTGCTGAGGTGCTACAGGTTATAATATATATTTTTTTATTTGCTGTATTGGGCTCTGGACATTATTTGTTGTATAAATATAAGACAATGCTCTGTTGGCTTCCTAGACCTACAGAAGAATGAAAGATAACCTTGCAAGCGTTAACGTTTAAAGCAAAGAAGCTCTTACAACATGCTATGCTTATGTATTCTTTTATGAAATCATTACATTTACTACAAAGTGGCCTAGTGGTAGGTGTTAAACTGGCTACCCTTTTGGGCCTAATCAATTTTTTTTTCAAGGATGAGAATCAAACCCAGTATTTTGTGGTTGTGAGATAAATGCTTTAACCATTATGCCCACAGCAGTTCCTATTCAAAGACTTGTAAACAAGTAATCTAAAAAGCATAGGCTAGAACTTTAATATTTTAGTCTGTGCTGTTCTGTTCTATTTTTATAGTTTGTTTTGAGGATGCAGCATTTCATCAGTACACAGTGCCCATGTGCTGGTACATAGAAGTTTGCTATGCAAATATAATTTCAGATACCTACTTCAGTAAACAGTTCATGCTTGCATTGCAGTGTCATTTCTGCTAGTCCTGCTCTCATGCAGATGCATAACAGTCACTAAAGTAATGCAGGTTCTGCATGCTGATGACACAGTGACCAGTTAGCAGCATAGGTTACACTGTAAAAAGGGCTACTTAAATTTCACAGAACCAAGTTATTTTAGAGTACGTGTCTGCATTTTGTAGGCAAATATTGGACAGTGGGCAGGTGTGTTGTCCAGTCTGGGCCTCATTTTGCAATCCAAGCATTAGGGTGCTTCTTTTGTCAGGGGGACTGGAGGCTCTTAATTGAAGACATGATTTTTTTTCTGAGTTAAAAAAAACAGATCTATTTGTACAAAACAAAATCAACAAGGGATGGGAGATGAGCACTGGTGAAGACTAGACAAGTTTACATTCATAGTTGCTGGGTTTGTGCCAAAAATCTGCTGTGGATTTGTGAAGGGGAGTCATCTCATCAGTCTAAACTCCACTGTAACTTGTCTGTCATCTACACTCGATTAGGTATACTATGTCCATGGTCATATAAGAGGTGTCTAATGAGTCAGCAACACATGTACATGGATTCATGGACACTGTACTGTGCAAATGGAATGAATATAACAAGGTCATCAGCTACAAAGACTTTCTAAAACAGCTGGATGGCAATGTGCTAGATTAATCCCCAGGACCTGGGCAATCACCCAACTACAGACATTATAATCTGCCTTTGAGTACACGCACAGCACAAGTGAAAATAATGTATGCATAAATCTTTCTATTTCAAATAATATGATATTTTTCACTCCACAAATTGTGGAGCAATGAAAATAGTCCTGAGCAGACTTATCAGTTACACATGAAGGTTAGCAGTGTGGCTCAGGCAGACAGGGACCCTAGGTACAGAAATTATCTGTGGTTAGAAAAAGTTGTAATACCCTCAAATGCTAGGCTTATCTGTGTGAGCACAGAACTATCTATTCAATGCCATACCAGACACAGACCTACAGCAAATGATAGGTGCTTACTCTGTTTTAGCAAAAAATCATATCCCAGGATTCAATAAAATCCATTTAAGCTCCATGTAGAGCCTACACGGAATATATCTGTGTACACAGCCACAGTTCCTCCTTGGCAGCATATCATACATATAAATTAAGGTGCATTGCCAAGGGAGATCACAGCAACATGGATATTGAATCCATGTAAGACTGACTTTACAGGCTGTCCCTTAATTCTGGACTGTTCAGATAAATTTTGGAAAGTTGGTAAGCACAGCACAATGCCTTTCAGCCTGTTAACCTGGACTGAAAGGTGTACCAGACATTTTATTTTATTAAATTGCAATTTAATTTATTTTTTTACGTTTATGTGCTTGTTAGTATGGTGCAGCACATTGCTTAGCTATGCGCAGTTTAGTGTGAATATACATCACACATCTGCTAGACATCTAAAAATAGAAACTGGATGCATTGAATGTTAACAATTTAAAATTTTCCTTCTTTTTATTTAATTATTTTTTCATGTGCTTGTTTGCACAATGAGGGGCGTCACTTAGCTAGTCATAGTGCGTTATACTTAAGCAGTAGACCTGCACTAGACATCTAAAAATGGAAACCGGTTGCATTCAATATTAATTTTTTTTTTTTACATGTGAATGTTTGCACGAGGCTACACGTTGTTTAGATAGGCATAGCAAGGCATATTTAAACAGTACACATCTGCTAGACAGCTAAAAATAGAAACTGGATGTATTCAATTATTGTCAGTCTACTGTGCTTAGCAATGTGCAAACCAGTGCACTACGCTTACAGGCACTTTCCCAGTATATCTGCAGATATTCCAGTTACCTGCACTAGCCCAGTGGTTAGATAGGTTGAGCTGTAACCTACAGTGTAGTAGGTCCTGGGTGGTAATGCTTTTTACATATAGTGCTGTGAAACTGTGTCAGGTAACTGAAGCATTGGTTGACTTTAAATTAATAACTGTTACATTTAGAAATGGCCACAAAAGATGCGCATTGCTAAGCTTTGCTTAAACATGGATTTGCAAGCTTGTGAGATGCTAAGTGACGCGGCGCTTTTTTGAAAGTTGCAGACTGATGTGCAAAGGCAGGAATGCAGCTTATATAAAGGCCAGTAAGCAGGAATTTTACATCATTCCTTAGGTGCCTGACCTTGACTGTGGTATGGCTGCTGGAGTTGGTGAGAGAGCTCGCTTTCAGGTGCAAAAGTTGGATGTACAGTAGTCCAAAGTTTTATTGGACTCCTGGTAGAGAGATACAGACATCAACTGATGCAGGGTGAGTACGAGTGCTCAGAGTACAAGCCTGAGGCCTGAGATTGTTTGACAAGGGACCTAACCAGTGCTAATGGTATTCCCCCACACTGGTGAGCAGTGTTGCAAACACTAAGATGACCTGCTGCATAGGGAAAGGGGAAGCTTGGACACTTGGGTCCAAGATGTGAGAAATGGGCACACCCCACAGATACGTAAGTATGTTTTCCAGTAATTTAAAAAAATTCAAGCTGAATGTGTGCAAAACTGTTATGCATAATGGTTTGTTTCTCTTATGACACAGTTGCAGAAGACAGGGATCTCAATGCGCATTCCCATGCTGGGCATCTGGCCAGGATGAGGCAAAGTATGCGGTAAATAAGAAAATCAGCTAAGTAATAACTTAATGTATAACTTAATAGTACAGTAAAGTAAATACAGATGTTGCAGTCATAGCAGTCAGGTATGACATACCTGGGCCACCCTACAGTTTTATTAATGTGTCAGTACATATCTGAAATTGTAGTGCAAGTAAACATGCAATATTGGGTAACATAGCTTCCAACCATCAGTTAATGTTGGTGTCTACCCAGATTAAGAGTCACTGCTCTGCATGGAATATTAAAGGGATAGTGAATAAAAAAAAAAGATTTAATCATACATCTCACATACCAAAGCAAGGCTAATGCAACCTTCCTGCAAGAAAATTACTTGGATG
This sequence comes from Protopterus annectens, assembly GCF_019279795.1. Lineage (NCBI taxonomy): Eukaryota > Metazoa > Chordata > Ceratodontiformes > Protopteridae > Protopterus > Protopterus annectens. Next base: position 1,479,651,616 of record NC_056731.1, on the reverse strand, counting down.
ATCAACTATGGGATAGCGAAATGAAAAAGAAATGGGTTAAGCAAATATTAGCTGCGGGCCATAATTCCTTATCTGGGGGTGGGGGGGGGCATTATAATAAATAAATCTTTCCAAGGAGAAATTACTTCTTTTAAAGCTGATTCTAATGGAAGATGGGTATTATTTACTAGCAGATATCATACTCTAAATAAACCTTTACTCTTTCTTAATATATATATATCCCCTGCTCTAATCAACATCTCTTCATTTATGAAATCTTTAATATACTAGCTAACCACCCAAATAATTTGTACATCATTGGAGGGGACTGGTATGCTTTATTAAATCTAGACAAAGGTCACATAATGAAAATAGACAGTCACAACATACCACTATAGCACTTGAAGAATTACAAAATACTTTTGAACTAACTGACCCCTATATTAAATTCCAATATGATGAAACAATATCAAGATTCACTTTCTTCTCAGCCACTCATAAAACCTGGTCCAGAATAGATGCTTTTCTAATTTCCCAATCATTGCTTTTGAACAGACTAAATTATGCTGTATCACCTAGAACTATCTCAGACCATTCAAAAATCAGTCTCTTAATAAATGTTCAAACATATAAACAAAATGTTCCCTATTTCAATAACTGGACATTAAATCCTAAAATCATTCAAAACCAAGAAACAGCATAGGAAATCTAGAATGTTGTAGCCCAACTTCAAAATGACTTTATATCTACACATATTCCTTATGATATACAATGGGTAGCTGCCAAAGCGGTCATTAGGGGTATAATTATCCAAAAATCTGCATGGTTCAAAAACAAAAAAGTACAATAAGTTTAAAAAGGAACTAGAAACTCAAATAAATATTGCTGAAGTAGAACTTCAGAAAAAATACTCTAAATACCTGGAGGAGAAAGTAATAGACTGGCAAAAGCAATTATACAAACACTATCTAGAAAATATCTCCCTGTTAGAATTAAGGTTAATATATAAATTTTCAGAATGGGCAGAGACGCCTTCAAAATTCCTAGCTAGACTAATTAACATAAAAAATGCCCCCCCCCCCCGAGAATTAAAGAAAGAGTGTATGAAGGACTGGTGAAGCACAAGGAGTAAGGTATTGTAGATGCTTTTGAAGACATATATAAGAAACTATACAACATACCCTTATCGCCATATACAGACAATTTTGGTGATTTTATACATAATATAAAATTTCCACAAATTATGGAAGATCAAAAAAAAAAACTCCTAAAAACACCCCCTGCAACTAAATGGGATAAAAGCTGCAATAAACAAACTCAAACCGGGTAAATCCCCTGGGCCCGATGGCTACACCTCTGAGTTTTATAAACTATTCATGGAACCTATTTCCAAAGTATTATTAAAAGTTTTCAACTTTATAATACAACATGGAATAGCAGATAATTATTTAAATAACTCCAAAACAGTGCTAATTCCAAAACTGAATTCTGACCAAACAGATCCAGCAAACTATATACCAATAGCCCTGATAAATACTGACCTTAGCATCCTAGCTCATGTTATAGCAAATAGACTTAAGAATGTACCCCCTCTATCATTTCCCAAGAAAAAATGGGCTTTATGATAAACAGGCAAACAAGTGATAACACGCTCCTTTTAGATACCATTATCAGACTTCTTAACGGTGACAAATGCCCCAGATATGTCCTCACGGCAGATGCAACCAAAGCTTTTGATAGATTTAATTTACATTTCCTATTTAATATATTGCCTTTATATGGTTTTCCTCAGGAATTCATAAGGATAATTAAGGTTCTAAATCAGAAAGCTTCTACCACTATCCAGATAAATAAGCTCAAAACTAACCATATACTGTTAGCCAATAGTACAAGACAAGGTTGCCCTCTTTCCCCATACCACTTTAATCTTTATCTAGAACCTCTCCTTCTGTTTATTTCACAAAAAAAACTTCCATCACATACCTAGAATCTATAATACAAATCTTATATTCTCTGATTTTGCTGATGACTTAAATATATATATTTTCAACTCCCCACTACTCACCTCCCAAAATATTTAAAGCTATAGATGAGTTCTCTGAAATCTCTAACTATAATTTAAATCTAAACAAATCCCACATATTTCCCATGAATCTTATAGGTCATAAGGAATGTTACTTTCCCATGAGTGAGATCAAGATAAGTTACTAGATAAAATAAATAGGAATAATATTTACTCATGACTTTAAAGACATGATAAAGAATAACCTATTGCGTACATGGGCCAGTATTGAAAGTGATATCAATAGGTGGAAGAATATTAATATGTCATTACTCTCAAAAGCTAGTGTTGATAAGATGAACCTTTTACCAAGAATACTCTTTCAACTAAATGCTACTTTTTCAAATATTCCCCCAAAATTCTTTCTTGACATAGAAAAAGCAATATAAAGATTCTTATGATACCCCAAATCCACTAGAATTAAATATGACAAACTTGTACTTACCAAAGATAAGGTGGGACTGGGGTTACCTGATTTCAAACTATATTATAGTATAATTACTGCCTACAGACTAATACAGATATTAAGCCATGACTCGTATGTAAATACCTGGAAACCCCAATGGACCAAAATCTGGTCTGAACAACTGAAAGCCCTTGGGTATAACAGCAAACCCCTACCATTTTTAAACCTACATCAAAATGGCATATTCACGAAGAATATACACCCACTAATTAAATACATGATTCTTACTACACAGAAATTATTTAAATCATTACAATTATTAGATGCTCTTGCCTTTATACAACCACTCCACCTAAATCCCAGCCTACTAATAAACAATAAAACCTTAAATCTAACAAATTACCCTCTGATAAAAGATCTCACAGTATGGGAAATATACAAATGAAGAGAATCCAGTATACAACAAATAAGACTAGAACTAAATCTTATTAATAAATATACTGTTATTCTTATCCAAATCCATTATCTCATAAATGCTAAAGTCTCACAAACACAAGTCGACTTGCAGGATATTAACTTAGTAAAACTAATACTAGAAAACCTCGAGATGAAAGGGAAAACAATTTCTAGAACATATAAACTTGTAACAAACATAAAACACCGGAATTCTCTATTATTTTCAAACTATTGGCAAGAACAAAACAATCACTGACAGATGAAAATAAGAGACTGGCCATTGAGAATATGATACAATTAATTCCTTTTAAGAAGCTGCTATATACACAAATTATGATAAATAACAATGTATAATATATCCCATCAAAACTACATAAGTTCAATTCCAACTTCTCGCCTATATGTCCTCACTACCCAAACCAAACTGCAGGTATTCTCCATGTCATGTGGAAATGTAGCAAGGTACACAACCTATGGTTCTCTTTAAGAGCTAGGTTAGAGAAGATGAGATATGAAAAATCGACCCTGTCATGGGAGACAGCTATATTGCACATTAACACGACTCGACTTCCAAAAATTAAAAAAACATGTCCTTATTAAATTTTATAACACAATTACATGGGAAGGCTTTAGAAACCTTGCTATTAAATATATCTCATCTCACAAACTAGTTTATACAACAACAAAAAAGAAACTATTATCAGAAATATTGGGGTTACTTACTAGATGTAATTCTTAACAAAGAAAGATAGTCTGTACACTGACATGATAAGACAAATTTATATTATGCAATAACTGCATTATAACCAGTTTTTAGTTTTTTCTTTTTTCTTTTTTTTTTTCTTTTCTTTCCCTTTTTCCTCTTTATATATCTAATTTTACTCCCTAATTATATTAAGTATAATAAGTGGTTGAATTTCTATATTTATCTTCTTCATAAAATATGTCCCCTATAATATCCCTCACTTTCTTAAGTGAGGTTAAAAACCTGTTATAGTAGTAGTGACTTCTATTGTATATAGTGTATATGTATTTCTTGTGTTATTAGTTTTTTGAATGTTTCCTTTTTGTATGCAGTGTTTGTTTTGTTTGTTTGATTGGATGTATCGCTGTTAATATCAGAAAATTCAAATAAAGAGATTTTAGAGAAAAAAAAAAGAGTCACTGTTCTGCTCTGCTCATTGTCTGAAATATGCTGTAGGTTGCACTCAATAAATAAACAGGGTATATAGGTTAGTTAACAGAAGTCCTAGACAGTTATCCATGATCTACATGCCAGAGTTTAAGCAACATTAATCAATACATTTTAAAAGGTGATGGTGCTTTGGTAAGTAATGATTTCAAATAAAGTGTTTACTATTCCTGTATTAACTGCATGTGTGTTCTAATCTGACATCAGTTAGCAGTTGTATGTAAATGAATAAAGAATGCACCAACAAATATCAGAAATAAATTTAGTACAGTATCCAGAGTAAGGTTCAAGCCTGTGTTCTGCTCATTTTATCTGAAATAATGTTGTATATTGCACTCAGAAAATGAACGTGGTCGATGGATAAGTTAACTGAAGTCGTGGACAGTTATCCATGTGTCTAAATGTCAGATTTTAAGCAACATTATCAATAAAGTTTAAAAGGAGATGGTGCTTTGATAAATAATCTTTTAAAAAAAGTGTTCACTATTCCTGTATTCACTGCATGTGTGTTCGAATCTTAACCCAGCAAACTGTTAGATGTAAAGAAATAAAGAATGCACCAACAAATGTCAGAAATAAATGTAGTGCAATACTTAGAGTAAGGTTCAGTCCTAAGTTCTGTTGATTTTGAGTCTGAAATAATGCTATATATTGCACTCTGTAAATGAACATGGTATATAAGTAAGTTAACTGAAGTCATGGTCAGCTATCCATGTGTCTAAATGGCAGATTTTAAGCAACATCAATCAATACATTTAAAAGGTGATGGTGCTTTGATAAATAATCTTTTCAAAAAAGTGTTCATTATTCCTGCATTCACTGCATGGGTGTTCTAATCCGACACCAGTCAACTGTTACATATTAATTAATAAATAATGCACCAATAAATGTCAGAAATAAATGTAGCGCAATACCCAGATTAAGGGTCAAGCTTGAGTTCTGATAATATTTCCTGAAATATGCTGTAGATAGCAGTGAGAAAATGAAAAGGGTATATGGGTAAGTTAACAGAAGTCCTAGATAGACAGTTCATGTGTGGAAATGCCAGATTTGAAGCAACATTTAGCAATACAGTTTAAAAGGAGATAGTGCTTTGATAAGTAATGTTTTCAAATAAAGTGCTCATTATTCTTGCGGTCACTGCTTTTGGTTTCCAATCTGATACCACACATAGCTATGCATGTGTGTAAATGTATGATTTCAAACAAAATGTTGCAATAAAAGTCTTAAAGGAGATGGTGCTTTGGGAATTCATTATATTCAAATAAAGTGCACATTCCTCCTGTGGTCACTGCTTGTAGGTTCTAATCCCATGGCAACCAACTGAGAAATGACCAGCTGTCTAGTGTAATTAGTGTACATGAACATACCGCTCAACTGTCATGATTTTTGCAGAATGTAATCACTACTGACCCATATGTCTGGTCCTTGATTTACAGGTATATGATATTACTTGGAGTGCGATTTAATGGGAAATCTGTTATCAGAACATCTTGTTACTAATGTATGAGTACACTATGTAAAAATGTTTCCTGTAGTTGTGCCTTTCTACCAACATTTGGCTGGGCCCATAATGTCCCATGCTAACAGTTTGACAGCTATGAATGTGCAACATCATCTATACAATATTAGCAGTCACAACTGAAATCTGACCTATATGAGTCACACTGTTACAGTGTCTAATGTCCATGGGACAGGGATTCCAAAACACCCTCCCCAACCAAGGTGTTCACCACCCTCTTGTGTCATACACCAACCCTGTCTGCTGTCTTGTCTGTCTTGTCTGTCTGCAAAAGCTTCCTCATCTTCCCAACTTACCTCCCCCACACATACCTGTGTACCTTCTCCAACATTCCACTCTCACCTTAAAAAAAAAAAAGAAAATGAGCACCTGCCCCCCCCAAAATATCGTCTCATATATAGCTCTCCATTTCACATGCGTGTCCACTGGACACACTTAATTTGGTCCAATTGGCTTTACAATGCACTTAGCTTGTCCTCACCCCTCTCTCTGGGAGTGACAGTCCAAATTCGGCTAATAAATTGTTAAAGTGCACAGTTGTTGTACAAGAAATGAATAGCTACTACTCTTTCCTACAAACTTCCTGCACATACCTACCTGCCTTTCACTATGTTTTTCCCCCAGCTTGCACCCCATTTCATCACTGTCCTATATCCCATTTTTCATTTCTTTAAAGATTTTTCTGATTGACACTGCATGACGCGTATCATTGCTAAGCTAAAATAAATGGCAAAACGTACACCTGTGCCCTATTTGGAGCCCAGGACCATTGCACCTGCAGAGCAGTGCATCAACCACCAAGTCACACAGCTGTTAATTAACACAGGTGTTTTAGGCAAAACATAATACTTGCCATTTTCCTGTCATTAAGTGTGCTTAAGCAGTGCTACACATCGCACCACATCATGTAAATTTGACAAAAGAGTAACAAAAAGAATGGGAGAGTAACTTGGACTCTGGTATAGGAATACATTACTATAAAGCTAGACACATAATAATAGATGTAAGTGAGGTATCTAACAGCAGGTAACTGTGCAATTATATCTGCAACATTTAAACATGCACCTGCTAAAAGGTTAATGGCAAAATAGGTGTTTAACTGGGAGTCTGGTGGAGAAATACATCCCTATAAAGCCATGCACATAATTATAAATGTAAATGATGTATGTAACAGCAGGTAAGTGTGCAATTATACATTTAAAAATACACCTGCTATAACAGTCGCTCAGTCTGTTAAATGCTTTAAAAACATTATTTTTTGGTCTACATGGTCCTGGGTTCAAATCTAGTGGTGTCTAACATTTCAAATACATGTATGTGTACATCATCATTATGAATTCTGATATGTCTGACTGTCCCATCACCTATATATCTACCCAAAGCAGTACAGATGGAATGTCTTCTTTGTGATGATGGAAGTCAAATGCCTACAGACAAGAACACAGTTAACATATTCCTATTACAACACTAGAAAGTGCATACAGTGTCAGGTTATGCATTATTATGCATTCGCAGAGGATCTTGAAGTATGTAATTCAGATGAGGCCCAGTAATAGCAGACTGCAGCACACAATTATTTGCTACTGATATTATAGATAACCACAGCTGCACAAGTAGCATACACATATGGAGGTTGTGCTAGAGGCAAGAGTTGCCAGTACAGATGTTCCAGATGACTACCATAACATAACACATGACTTGGCAGTTGTCCAAATGGTTGACATAATGGTAAATGTACCCCCTACCTTGTTCAAGGACACAATAAACATGTTGCCATTTATTCTGTTAATGATACCCATGGCTAACATAATTACCGTAGACACATACCTCAATTTCCTGTGGGATGGGTTCCCACAGGAAGGCTGTGGCTGTACACCAAGGCTGACGCAGGTCACACCATTGCAAATAAATGTTGTTGTCCTCCACATTCTGCAGTCTCTCTGATTATGCTTATTGCCTGGAGCAGCAACAGCTGCTGCAGCCTGTAGCACACACATGTATGTAATAAGTAGCTGCTACAAACATTCTCTCTGTGCTGACATAATACCTTTACCCCAGTACTTTCTACCCTAACATATGAAAAAGGGGATAGATTCTACATTGAGGCCTTATATCATGTTGAATAGTTGCATAGGCTTGCCTGATTATACTGCAAATCAGCTGTGTATGCTGCAATTAGTATTCATGAACCACAGATTGGTTCAGAGGCACTCATCTGCTAATGAGAACCATCTTAAAAAGCCAAAATCCTATCTAAGGGAATCATTGTGTATGAGAGTTACTTTCTATGGCGAACTCGTTGTCACAACACTTATATATCTTTTAACAGAGGAGTATTGTCCTCCATCAGGTATGTAATCATTTTGTTTCCAACATGATGCATATATTTGAATATACTTAGGGGGAATGGGGATTACATCAGTAAGCCTTTCTTAGACCTGTACAGATGAAATGCCTTTGATCTGCAGTTGTGTAACACCTAGATAGGATGTAGACGACAGCAAGGGTATAAAATGCTGTCTGTTAACTAGGGACACAGGTCTCCTGGATACTTCCTTTGTTGGCAGTTGTAATACTACACAGCTATTTGTCTGGCATTGTATTTTATACATATGTTATGGGGGTGGTTTCCTGCTATGGGTCACACTTCACGTTGACCCCTGTGTTGGGTGTGTAATTGTATGTGAGTATCTGTCATGGCACAAACAGGAGTAGGTTACTATTGCTACTGTCCTAGTTGGTTCCACACCCTTCGTATGTTTGGCATACTGTTGCATATAAGATGTGTAATCAAGTGGGGAATACTGATAGCCTTCCTTTATTACTGTATCTGTACATACCGTACATCCATGTATGTGATCCTGACATGTGTTTTCATTTTTTTTGTATTTCAGGTGATATCATGCATGCCAGATGAGACTAAAAACAATCTCATTAGTGAGGCATTAAGACAACGCTACCAAGTCATGCTATCCAGAGGGAGGGCAAATAGGCAAGAGCAACAAGCTTTGTGGGACAAACTAGTCCATAACATAAATGTTGTGGATCACTAGAATCATACATATGAGCAGGTGCGACAGTGTGCCACAGACATGATCCACTTGGTATGCAGACGGGCAGCGGAAGTGGCCAGGGATTGTCTTGTCACTGGTGGTGGTCCTGCAGTGGAACAACCTCTGTCAGCCATTGAAGAATTCCTGGTGTACCTTGCAACACAGGACAGCTCCCAGGCTTCCATCACACAATATGTCATGGATGTGGGTGTCATCTTTTCCATATAAGAAGATTGTCCAGGTATGCTTATTTGGATCAGCATTGGAATACTGTAGCACTTAGTGTGCCAGGGTGTATATAGTTTTATTTGGGTGTCAGGTGTTTTATGGGGTAGGGGGAAGGAGGTTAGCTGGAGTTTTAAACTCATGCAGAGATTGTGACCCACATACCTGTTAACATAGTGGCTACTGTAAATGGGGAATATTTGGATGCATTACCAGTGTTATTCTGCAACATGTGGTGCTGTTTACATTACCTCTCCCTCAAATGTTTTAAGGACCATCAGGAATAGGAAGATACCATGCTCCTGCTGCTGGTAAGCACGAAATATTTTTGTCACAGATGTAGATTTACTTCAAGATATTAATTAAAGAGTCATCCCAGGCCTGCTGGCTGAATTGATGTACTGGCTGCATGACTGACAAATGTACAGATAAGTTCTGACTGTACATACTTTAGGGTCATACCTATGCCTTATAGGTGTGACCACAGTGATTGATTTCACAGTATTGTCAGGACTTTTCAAATGACCATACCAGTAAACTGTGCAGAGTTCTGCAGAATGTCAACAGTGTACATAATTTATGTTTTGCTTGTGAGAGTCTAGTTTAAAGATCTGTTATTTTCAAATACTTTCATATTTGGGTTAGAAAATAATGTCTTCATGTACTACTATATCAGACTGTGGGTTATACAAGACTGAAATAGTAAAAGCAGGGTATACAGCTTAACATATATTGCAACATAGTATTGCAGAGCATAGTAGTGCAGATATTAATGTGATGCTTTTCCCTTTATATCGCAGGTGACCTGGGAGGTTGGTCATTGCCCCCTTCACATCCTGAAGTCAGTGTCCCTTCAGACTCTGATAATGATGCTAGCCAAACTGAGGCACAGCTGGGGATTGCAGGGGCTGAATCTGTCACAGAGGTTTACATCCCTCATCCACCCTCATTATCACTGTACACAGTCAGTATGCCTATGCATACCCAGTCCCCTGAGGACACAGATATTGGACAGTTGGAGGGTGTGGACATTGAACAGGGAAGTGTGGCTATTGTGGCTGCAGTGAGTGTAGACACTGGCCATAGCTAAACAGTTGGCAAGGTTTCACACAGGCAGATTGATAAGGGTGCTTGTAGGAGGCCAGCTGTCCCTCCACCACCTATTGCAGGTTTCTCATCACAAGTCACTTGGGGTACTTTTAGAGCCATCATGGAGGCACAGGCACATTCCAAAAGGAACTTCAGATGAATGCTCAGGGTTATGGATGCAGTACAGTCTGACATCCGTGACTGCCTCCACCATATTGCTGATACCCTGGATCTGTTGACTGACCCAGTGAAAAGATGTTGTTCTGAGACAGATCACACACTATCTGTCTTGGAATGTACATTGTCTGTGATGGAATATCTGTCTGGAGTTGAGCGTTGGACTCGTGGACATAGGTCGGCAACTTCACATGCTGAGAGTCCACATGGCCATGCACAATCATGCTCCTGTAGTGGCAGTACATATAGTGTTCCAGAGGGGAGTGCGCTGTCCACACTAAGATGGCAGGACATGGGCTCATGGTCCTGGGCATTCCCATTGAGGACGCAGTCTTGGTAGGCAGCAGTCACCCTTGGATAGTAGTCCAGCTTCTGACCTTGGGCATGGACGTGCCAGTGCAACTCCTGGCAGAGCCAGTTCTCATGTTTGGGGCTGAAGATGATGAACTGTCAGCTCTACCATGCACAGGTCAAAGCTGTTCAACATACAGACATGTAGGGCTAACACTGAGCTTGGTTGTGTTCGTGCAGATACTCACACACCACTGTCACATTTAGCTCACCTTCAGACACACACGCCACATTTACATGGTCCATCTTCCCTGCTTCCCTTTCTAACACATACACACTTGACAACCTATTGGGTCAGCCTAGGCCTCCTGCACCCTGATACCACACCCTGTGCAAGTGATGATACCTCTGCCACATCCCTGTCATCCTTTTCATCTATGCAGCGAAATGAAGCTATGTGTCTGATGCACAGGGTGACTTACAAATTAATATGTATTTGTTTCATCCATTGTTGCCTTTGACATGCTACTTGTACTGGTCAGTTACAGATATTGTACGCAGCCATTAGTAATGTTTAAACCACATTATTTTGTGTACGTTACATTGGATGCTGTTGTAATGGCCGTGTAGTCATATAGTGAAAGGTGTCTCGTGGAACTGTTTTCAAGATTGTGTAGGACATACCTAAGGGTGCACATCTACAATAAACCCATCAGTGTCAAAGCACAGGATGGAATGACAGCACAGAAGAAAAATGGTAAAACTGTATAGGTGCATGGCTCCACTGGTTCATACGTGTATAACAGGCTGATAAAAACAAGAGCTTCTTTCAGCCTAGCTATGCATCCCTAAACTCTGGCAAGGTTTGATACCCTTGATAAGTGTAAACAGGGTTTTTGGAGCTGAGCCCTGTAAAATCAGGGACATGGGAGATGAACCATGCATTGTTTCTCTGTGTCCATTAGAGACATTTGTCCTAAAGCAGTTATCATTGGTGTGTTCCCCATCCTATTGTGTAACTTGCACATGATTTGTGGTAGGTAGAACTCTGCCTGTTACATATTGGGTGTAGTATTGAGCTACATACCTGTCTCTCCAGCATGTCCAGCTTATACTACAGTCAAGGTGTAGGTGTGTCGGACAGGTAATTCTCATGCAAGTCCTTTCTTAGATATGTAGGAGGTACACAGTTGGGTCTTACACTTCCCTGCATGGCAGCCATGCACATCCCCTCCAAAGCATGTGGAAGACAGAATACACAGTTACAGCCTTGACACGGTCTGCATAGGTCATGTTATGTACACTGTGTGTTGGTTTACTGTGGAACCTCTGTGGATGTTACAATTGTCAAATATGCCCAGTTAGTTAGATACTAAAGGTGGGATTGCACAACAATGACTTTCTTGGATTTACATGCCATAGCTTTGTTTATAGGTTGTGTAACATAGAATGAATCCCCAAATATTACAGACCCATGACAGTCAGAGGCTAGATTACTATCTATGTGTCCATAAGTCCATGACTAGTGGGTCAACTGTTGGAGGTGTGTGGTCAATACGATAGTTATCAAGGGTGGATGACTTCCCAAGGGATAATATTGTGCATTCCATGGCATTTACTGTTAGTCCATGTTTCTGACAACAGCTGAATGTCTGTGTCAGCCCATCCTGGATAACTGTTGAGTCAGTGTGGGATTCAATGACAACTCCTAATTTGTAATCATTTGCATATTTAGTCAGTCATAGGCCAATGACAATGGCTGTGACTGCAGAGAAGTAAATGTCTAGAAGCAGCAATCCCAAGAATGATTTGTGAGGGAGTCCATTGGTGACTGGCCTCATTGCAGCAGTGGACTCCTCAATGCTATTGTCCTGGATAATGTCTGTCAGCCACTTGGCTATCCATCGGCTGATATACTTGTTTGTAACTAGCTCTACAGTTTGTCAACAGTGCCTGATGCACTATTAGTGCTAAATACCTTGTCAGACTACGGTAGGTGGAGTGAATCATTTTCCCTCACCCATTGCTTTGTTTACCACTCAATGAGGTCCACCAGGTAGGGCAGGCATGTTCTGCCCTTGACAAAACTAAACTGGGTTTGGTCCAGCGTCTTTAGGTGCACTATAATTTAATGATAATTTCCATGATAATTCTTTTCATGCCATTAAATATCAGACTACTGAGACTTCTGGGGACAGTGCTTGTCACTGCATACTGGTTGTCCTGTGTACAACTCAGCATTGCAATTAATTCCATCATGATTTCCAAGAAAATTGTCACCCAAGGTGTCTGAGTCTGTATAGAGCACAGGCAAACACTGGAGAAAAAACAAATATGCACACCATGTAAAGGTAAGGATGGAGTATTTACACCATTATTCTGCAGTTAGACACTAATCAAGCAGTGCATACTGAAAACAATTATCTTCTGAAGAATGCTGAAAAGAGGGGAGTGCCCTGAATTGTGGGTGCCCGGCTCCTACTAATGCTGGCCTCACCAAAGCCACACTCTGCTAACTATAAAGCTCCCATTCTTTTACTCTCACCAGAAGCCAAAAATTAATACAAAGCTTAAGATGAGAAGCAGGCCACAGTCTGTTTGTTGAGCCGCACAGTTGTCCCACATGATGCAAGGCTGTATAGACTGGACATACTCTTTTCCAGGTAGATGCCCTGATTAGCAACAAGAGCAATCATTTGATTTTTGCATGTACTATGCCTTGTGTTCCAAGCCTCATAGGATTTGACTAGGGTACTGACCTCATGGTGATTAGGAACACAACTTTTGGGTCACAATACAATGTTCAATGTCTGGTGACATAGATGTCCAAGGTTGCTCTAATAAGCTCCACAGTGGCAGTGATCCATGTTAGGTGACAATTTCACAGCAATTCATACAGCCGTCCCTTCAACAGTGTAATGGTGGACATCTGTGTGACATGGACATGAGGCCTACTGCAGAGGAGTGGTCACCTTTAGCCAATGAGTTTCTCCCTCCCACATGCCCTAGGTATGTCATAATGTGCATTTATGTTATTAGAACACAAATTTGTGTTCCCACATCATTTTACACAATATCTAATTGCTGTCTGGTTGCTTCACAGCCATTGTAGACTTGCAAGGCCAAAGTAATGACTGCAAAATTAAACAAGTTTTCTGTGCATGCATGGACATCCACATCTTCATTGCAAAGAGTGCCTACAAACAGTGTGTTTGAGGCTGTCAACCACAAGGGTGTAGCAGCATGCCCTAACTTTGCTGGAGTTATACACTGTCACATTTATAGGTATGCTATTGTGACCCTGCCTAATAACAGCATTATGATTAATGCAAGTGCCACATGCCTGGCAATGCATCGTACTCCGTCTACCATGTTATGCCACACTTTCGGGTACTGTTTTACCTTAGGAAGACAACATAAAGGTGATAGCATGTTACATTTAAGCATCTGTCAGGACACTGCTTAACCATGGCATATTGTGATGTATGCACAAGCAAGAATCTATTGCTAATATCATTATCACTAACTGCTGACGAGATGTGGAAAGTTTTCCCAACCCTCTACTCCTACTCCACACAAACAAAACATGTGAGAGATGTGACTATATTAAAAACCTTTCATCCATGCTCTCTCACACACCAGTTAGTACATATGACAATGAGCGGGTTGCCAACATGCACACCTCACCTCCTACTCCACCCAAATCCACATCACACATACCTACAGTACATGTGTGGGGTACCTTAACAGGCACATAAGTAAACACCAGACACCTCAGAAACCCAAACATAAGCTCACTGCACATAATCACATCTCTGCAGAACACAGTACACATAATAGCTGATGCACCACTGTCTCACCAGTTAAACATCTAAGGCAGAACACAAATTCAAATATATTACTCATAGGTGATTACATCATGAAACACATTGATGTGCCTCTCACCAAGCTACATAAGGGAAAGGTCATTGTCAGCTTTATGTGAGGTACCAGGATATACCGTATCACACATGCACTCAAGTCTGTCAACATCAGGTACTGTTATGACTATGTCCTAGTTCCTGTTGGCATGCACGACTTGAGACATACCTCTCTGGACAATATGCAGAGACATGACTGAACTTACAGACTATGTGTCTCAGGCTGGTATGCCCTTGGCCTTGAGCTATATTTTACCATCACCTAGGATGATGGCTCAATACAAATGAAAAATGATTGATTTCATTAATTGCTTTAGTGTGTGTTGTCAATGTAAGGGGATCCACTATCTGTCAGCCTGGGATGACCTGCTCAGCACACCTCAATGCTTTGCCAGAGATGGACTTCCTCTGTCACCCCTGAGATCTTGGCTCCTGGGCAAGGTGGTTGCCACCCCCATAGTGTGCCTGTTAGGTGATGTCTCAAGGGAAAAGTTTCCAATGAGAAAACACCATCTACAAACAACATCACAGTTATGCTGCTAAAGATTAGGAATGCCACCACAAAACTCTACTCACTGGAAGCTGTCCCTACCTGGAAAGATACAGACATTTGTGCAGTTACAGAGACCTGGAGCAAGGCTGTGGAGAGTGCTACAGCCATACCAGGCTACTCATCCTTCCACATGTTCAGGCCTCAAAGTTAAAGAGTGAAAAGTAATGGAGATGGTTTATACATATTCAGTAAGGATAGATACATATCCAGATTGATTAGACAGTATGATTCCCAGGAGAACCTGCAGGTGTATTGACTACTTGTAGGGCACCTAATCAAGCCATTGTCAGCTACAGGAGCAACGCCATGAATCAGGACACCCACTGTGCTTAAACGGATCTACTTGAGTCTATCAAGATATATCAAAACAAGATGGTTTTGGGTGACATTAACTACCCACCAACTGGGTAGATTACTTGTGCTCAAACTCACTTACCCAGAGGTTAGTCTACTCCCTTAACTACAATGCCTTGGACCAGTGGGTTGACATCGACACAAGGGGAGACAATTTACTGGATCGGGTGCTTAACAATGTGGGTGACCACTGTAGAACCTTCACTGTGAGGTCCTCCCTGGTGAGATCTAACCACAAATTGGTCTCATTCAAAGTAAATATCACACCTGACACCCCCCCCCCCTTAGCACATAAAGTAATAAAGTTCAACAAAGCAGATAATAATCTCCTACAGGATGATATAAATAGCTTGACTGCCCCCCTCACAGGGAAATAGACACCTATGCCGAGCTCTACAACAATGCTTTATATAAATACCTGTAAAACTGCATTGACTTGCCTGTACCTGACAGGAGCAAAACAAGCTCCTCATGGCACAGCAAACCTGCCTGGTGGACAACTGCCATTAGCAGGCTTTACAATAAGATGTAGACATTGGTGTATAACATTAGCAGGGAGGGACCCCCCCCAACCCCCACCTTAACATGGAAGCACGCCCTCCTCAGCTTAAACAAGCTAATAAGTGTCATTGTGAAGTCCTGCAAAACAAAGTATAGGATAAAATTGGCCTCCTCCAAAAAGGACAACCACAAGGCATTGTGCAATTACATGTGTAACATAAAAGGAAAGGCCCACATTGTTGCCAAATTCGTAGTTAATGATACCACATAAAATGAGCGTGTAGACATAGCTAACCTGTTGGCCGACAGGTTCTGTGACAACTGCACTCCCTTGTCCCCACCACACCAATGACATCCCTTCAACCTGTCCTATACCTTGTATCTCTAAAGAGCAGGTAGTAAATAGCATCTCTAAGGTGACAAAGACAGCATCCATTGCATCTGCTAACATCCCAGGCTGCATCCTACATGGGACACAACATGGATTACTAACACCATTGGGAACTTTTTGCAATCATAGTGCAACCACCAGCTGCACCCCAGCTGACTGGAAAATGGCCACTGTTATCCCCTTGCACAGAGGTCTACTGACAATGGAAACTAGAGACCTATTAGCCTGACTAGGCATATCTGTAGGGCCATGGGGCAAGTCAACATGAACCTTATAAACAAAGATATAGGTAATCTACAAACACTTGACCCTATACTGTTTGGATTTGTGAAAGGAAGATCATGCTTGTTAATCCTAGTGGAAATCTATAAGGCAGTCACCAATGACCTGGATGAGGGGACATCTGTGCATGCAACCACCTGAACTTAGCCAAGCCATTTGACACTATCCCCCACTCAGGCATCATTGACAAACCCACCAAAATAGCCATCAACAGCAATATCATTAGAGGGGTCACTAACTGGCTCATTGATAGAAATCATATAGACAGAATAGGGGTATCCAGCTCCAGTAGCAGAGCTGTAAAAAGTGGTATTCCACAGGGTTCAGTCTTTGGTCCTCTAATGTTTGGAATCCATTTGTCCAACCTACAAACACAAAGTTAATGTGTGTGGCTGACAAGTTATGCTGATGCCTGCAAACTGGGAGTGGCCATATAATCGCCAAATTATGTCAACATCCTACAATAGGTCATACATGCACAAATGATTGTTGCTGCAATCATGGCCTTAAACTCCATGCAAATATGTGTAGTGCTACTCCTTTTTGTACCAGCAATGTCCCTGCTAAGTAACACATCAATAGCAACACCTTAAGTATATACTCAGGAATCAGAGACCTGGGCACACAGGCCTGGCCACACAGGTTTACACCTACTTTACCTTAGATCACCATGCCTCCACAGTGGTAAAAAGGGCATTAAATATTGCTCATGTGTTAACCAAGGGCACTGTCACCTGAATATGAAGTAGTTATAACCTCCATGTACTCTTCCCTCAACATGCCAACATTTGAGTGCAATGGCCATTTTGTTATGTATGTTTCCAAGCACCAGTGGCAATTGCAGAGACCACAAAGATTCCTCACAAGGGAAATTTAAGTCCTCATCATCTGAAATCACTGTCACTTTAGTCTGTGTCCTCCAGACTACTCAGAGGTGATCTCTGTCTTGCATACGGGACAATCTGTCACTCTGCTTTATTGGAAATGCTACCTATTGGTAAGTCAAATGGTACATGGATTGCTCTCTGTAAGGACCTTAGACTGGTATGTGACATCAATAAAACATGCTGGAGTGAGAGATGTGTCTACCAGAGTTTAGCAAACCTTTGGAACAGACTCCCACGTATTGTCAAACAGAGCATGCCATTGGCCCTCTTCAATCTGTGCAATTGGATGGGTGACAATAATGTCAACACAGGGGGTTCTGCCAGTGTCCCTCTTGGACAGGGGCAATAGGTGCTGATTGTGTAAATAAGGGTAAGAGCATGGCTAGAATTGTAAGGGCCCTAGGGATGTTAGCCTAGTAAATTCCAGTGATCCTATGATCCCAGAGGCTGATGTAAAATGCTTTGATTAACAATCACACAAACCAACATGGCTACAGTGAGAATACTTCCACTACTGATTAATGTTTACAGAACACTGCATAGCACACTCACACACCAAGTTGGCTGCAATGAGATTAGAACTCCTATCTATCTAATAATACACACTACAGATCACAGTACTTAATGCATGCACCACAGCTCAAGTCTGATGTTGATATCTCTTTAGGTACTCTTAGATAAATTACATCAGCAGGCTTGAGGAAGACAGGAATGTGGTGGCCTGCATCACCTGCTATGCTCAGAATAGTACAAAACCCTGCCTTTTCTAACTCAGTGTGGTAATGATATGTGGTTTGCAGGAAAATGCACATCCTCACACAGACACACCAAGTTGGCTGGAATGAGATTAAAACCCTTACCTTTTTAGTCTTACATATTGCAAATCACAGTCTGTAACACACAGCTTAAGTTTGCCATTAAGATGGCTGTTGTTAGCCTTATGGTAGATGACTTCAGCAGGCCTTCTGGAAGACAAGGGTTTGGAAGGCCAAAAACTGCAGACCCATTGCAGTTTGTAGTCACTGGGAGACTCTTACTTGTTTTGTTGGGAAGTGCACATACACACAAACATACCAAATGAGTTGGAGTGAGATTAGAACACCTACCTATCTAATCTTACACACTACAGAACACAATACTTAACACATACACCACAGTTCAATTCTGCTTTATGAATAATTGCAGGTGAACTACTTGCAGAGGAGATAAACAAGGCCTGTGTTGTACAGCATGTGTGGCTAGCAGATTGACATTGCTTCTTACTGTAATCTTCATCTAGTAGCCTAACAGTCAGAAAGCTGTTTTTTATCCCAATTATGTGGCAACAGTAGCCGTTTTGGCCATATGTGTCTGTTTGCATTTGGATGGGCAAGTCTGTGCCCAAAAACAATTTGCCCTGTAAATGCATGAGTACACAACATTATACATCACACAACTTGTTCACCTGTTGGTGTATGTTTGGTTACATCCAACAGGCACAGGGGGCTGTAAGTAAGTGCATTATCTACTGTTGAGCCCTTACTATTGACCAGCATTATATATATGTCATAGTGCAGCTTTACTCATCAGAATTTGGATATGTTGGACAATACAGACATACGCACATATTTATACATATATATTTATGAAAATAACAGAGATGTGTAATATATATATATATATATACATATATCTATATATCTATATGTATATATATATATATATATATATATATATATATATATATATATATATATATATATATAAACTGTGTGTGTGTGGATGTTATCTATCTATATATATATATATATATATATATATATATATATATATATATACATATACATATACATATACATATACATATATGTATGTGTTATCTAGATATATGGGAAGAGACAGCTATCTACGCACACACACACACACACACACACACACACACACACACACACACACACACACACACACACACACATACACACACACACACACATACACACACACACACACACACACACACACGCATGCACATATATATATATTAAAAGTTAATATGCGAGGAGCAAAGGATTTGTGCTCTGCTTAATATATTATACATTTTATATATAATATAATCTAATATATATTTTTATATATTATATATATATATAATTATACACACACACACACACACACACACACACACACACACACACACACACACACACACAAACACACACACACACACACACACACGCACACACACACACACACACACGTGCGTATACACACGTATATATATATATATATATATATATATATATATATATATAAAAGATGGTGGATGGACTCACTAGAGTGCTACTGTGTGCCTTTTCAAATGAAGATCCCAACATAAGTATGTTGCCAAAGAGGAGGGGGTCATTTGCACAGTACAAGCAGAAAATGATTGATTTCAACAACTGGCTAAGTTTCTGGTATCATTCTAAGGGGATCCAGTATCTGTCTGCCTGGGATGAGATGATTGACAGACCTCAATGCTTTGCCAGAGATGGCCTGCATCTGTCACCCCTGGGTTTCCAGATACTGCCCAAGGCTCTTGACACCCCTATAGTGCCTTTTATAGGCAGTATTCCAAAGACTAAATTACCACTGTAACAGCTACAAACAAATGCAATCTGAGGGTCATGCTGCTCAATGCTAGAAGTCTAAATCTCAAAATGCACTCACTTGAAGCACTCCTTAAAATGGAAAACATCAAGATGTGTGCTGTAACAGAGACCTGGTTCAAGGCAGCAGAAAGCACCTCTGCACTACCAGGCTATAACTCATTCCACACCTTTCGGCCCCATAACTTGGACTGAAGCTCAAAAGACAGTGGTGTTTCCATATTCATAAAGAATGCACACACCTCCAGACTGGTAGCCCAACATAATACATCAGAGATACTTCAGGTGCAGCTAACATTGGGTAAGACAGTGATTCAGGTTGTAGCCTGCTATAGGTCCCCAACCATGTCCCAAGACTCGCACTCCACGTTCCTAAGCACCCTGGAGAATATTAGGATCCAACCTAACACTCTCTTAATAGGTGACTTCAACTACCCCTCCATTAACTGGGTAAACTACTCATGTACCATTACACCTGCCCAACGTTTCCTGGAGTTCATTAATTCCAGTGCCCTGGACCAGCTCATTCTTACCCCCACTAGTGGTAGCAAAATCCTTAACCTGGTCATTATTAACATGGGTGACCATTGCTCTACATCAATAGTCAGCTCTTCCCTGGTTAGATCCAACCATAAACTAATCACCATGGAAATCCACCCACCCCACCCCCCCCACCCCCCGTAAAGATAACCACCATGAAAAACTTCTCCAAAGCTAACTCTGGGCTCCTAAAAACAGAGGTGGCTAACTTCACGGCACCCATGCAAATGTAGAATAGTTGCGTGACTGCAGAATAATACACCAATACACATTATGAATACATACACAAATGCATGGATCTCGCCATACCCAATAGACCCAAGGTGCTCTCCTCCAAAAAAAGGAAGCCAGTCTGGTGGTCCCCTGCCATAAACAAACTCTACAACAAGGAGGAAACTGTTGCAGAATAAGAAAAAACTCCCTTATCAGCCTCAACAAAAAATTGAGATACCTCATCAAATCCTCTAAAGCTTGCTATGAAAAAAGAATTGCAGCAGATAGTAAAGACAACCACAAGGCCTTCTATAATTATGTAAAAAATCTCCATGGCAATACCCAGACTTGCTCTGAGCTACTGCACAATGGTACCTCCTATACCGAGCCAACAGATACTGCCAGTATACTGGCTGACAGATTAAGTGCCAACGTTACCCCTTTCCCCCCCGCAAAGGACCAATCACAATACCCGTAGATTTCCAAGCACCCAGTATTTCTGCTGCACAGGTTAAAACAGCACTGTCCAAGGCCAAGAATACAGCTTCTATGGGACCTGACAATATCCCTGGTTGTGTTCTACATGAACTACAGAGTGAACTGACAACTCACCTGTGTGCCCTCATCAATCACAGCCTCACATCAGGCTTTGTCCCTAATGAATGGTGCACTGCTACAGTCATCCCTCTCTACAAATGAGGAGTGACTACAGACCCTGGGAACTATTGCCCCATTAGCCTGACAAGTCTGATATGCAAAGCTATGGAACGCATCATCATGGACCTAATAAACAAGGATATAGGGGATCTCCAAACTCTGGATCCCAAACAGTTTGGTTTTGTGAAGGGTAGATTATGCCTGCTCAACTTGGTCGACTTCTTTGAGTCACCAGAGCTGTGGATGAAGGCAAGGTGGTTCATACAGCCTACCTTGATCGTGCCAAGGCTTTTGATACCATTCCCCACTCAGGAATAATAGAAAAACTCACTAAGCTTGGCATCAACCCCTATATCACTAGGTGGGTTGCAATCTGGCTCACAGATAGAACCCACAGTGTGAAAGTGGCTGACTCTAAGACTGACTGCTGACTAGTCACGAGTGGAGTCCCACAGGGTTCGGTCCTGGGTCCTCTCCTGTTTGTTATCTATTTCTCTGAAGTCCAAGCCAAAAGGAAGGGACTCTGGCTGACAAAGTTCACAGACAATTGCAAGTTGGGTGCTATTATTAACTCCCCAAGTGACATTAACATCCTACAGAGTGGCCTCACTGAGACCAACAACTGGTGTCAGAACCATGGCCTTAAGCTCAATGCCAAAAAATGTGTCGTCATCCCCTTTGGGAAAAACTAGGTTCCTATGAATTACCACATTGGTGGTAGTCCACTGAACACAGAAGGCATTATAAGAGATCTGGGAACACAGGTTGACAGCAACCTCTCTTTTGATCACCACATTGCCATTGTCATCAGAAAGTCCTTCTATGTGGCACATCTCATTACTAAGGGTTTTGCATCCAGGAAGAAAGAGGTCATTGCCTCCCTCTACTCTTCCCTCATTAAGCCAATCATCGAGTACAATGCCCCATTTGGCATGTACCTCACGAGACACCTGCAACAACTGGAGAGGCTGCAAAAGTACCTCACAAAGAGGATCCTAGGCCTTAAACACTTGTCCTATATGGACAGACTCAAAAATCTCCAACTATTCTCTGTCTCATATCACCTACTTAGAGGTGATCTCTTCTTGACTTACAAAGCCATGTCTGACCCAGCTCTGTTAGAAATGCTACATCTTAAGAAGTCCCAATCCCTCCACACCACATGCTCCAGAGACCTCAACCTCATTATCATAATCAACAGAACATGCTGGAGGGACAGGTTCATAATACAGAGACTGCCCATGCTATGGAACAGACTTCCCATAAATGTCAAGCAGAGCACCTCGCTGACCCTCTTCAAGAGAAATCTTGATGATTGGATGGGAAACATAAAATTCATCCCGGGGATAACTTCAGTGGCTCTGCTTGACTGAGGCACTGGGAACTAAGGTCAGGTGGTGCTATGCCAGGGTAATCCTATGGCTAGGCTTGTAAAGGCCACATGGCCATTAGCCTAGTACACACCTATAAACCTATGAACCTAGATGCACACATATACACACATGCCCACACACACACACACACACACACACACACACACACACACACACACACACACACACACACACACACACACACACACACACACACACACACACACACACACACACTCACACACATACATATATGGGTGTACTTCATTTCACTGAAGCTCATTTCACTGAAAATAAGTTCGTGACCACAATTCACTGAAAGCTCACTTCACTGAAAACTTATTTGACTGAAACCATTTTATTGAAATGTATATGTCCTGTTCCCCCCGTAGTGCAATCCTGGAGTTAGTATATATAGTAAGGGGGGTGTGGGGGGCACAGCCCCCCCCACAATGGGGGGTGTTGGGGACACAACCCCCCACATAGTTTGGGTATATATTGTCTTCTGGAAATAGTTCTTCATTCAGCTTGTAAGTATCCATGTCTATGGTTTCCAATGTTTAAAACAGGTGGAGGGCTGTACCCCCACACCCCCCTTACTATATATATTAACTCCAGGATCACACTAGAGTGAGGAACAGGACATATACCTTTCAACAAAATGAGTTTCAGTCAAATGAGTTTTCAGTGAAGTGAGCTTTCAGTGAATTGTGCTCAGGCAACTGATTTTCAGTGAAATGAAATGAGTTTTCAATGAAATGACTTTCAGTGTAGTGTGTTTTCAGTGAAACAAAGTAGACCCATATATATATATATATATATATATATATATGTATATATATATATATATATATATATATATATATATATATATATATATATATATATATATATATATATATATATATATATAGATAGATATATATATATATTTATATATATATATATATATATATATATATATATATATATATATATATATATGGAGAGAGAGGGAGAGAGAGCGAGAGAGATTTACACACACACACATACACACACACACACACACACACACACACACATATCCATACAATTTGACAGTGGAATACATAGGATACAATAAGGCATGGGGAGACACCAGTGATGTAATAATAAAAGAAAAATATGCAATTAAATATGGCTGTCAGTATATACAAATGTATTAAAAGCTTAGTCTACCATGCTAAGAAATAAAAAAAAAATGATACACGTCTCTCGTAAGACTAGGGAGAGGACAAATATCAAAAGGGTGTAGCTAGATAGAATGATGAAAGGTTAGTAAGAATGTGACACATTTCTTAATGCTGATCATACAGGAGATGTGCATGGATGTGAGAAATTATTTTAGAGTTGATTTAAATACAAGGAGACTTGATATAGTTCTTACTATATTTGGAACAGAATTCCATAGTTTGGCTGTACAGTGCAAATATAGATTTTGTCCCATACGTTTTGTTTTTTAGTTAACAGATTTTAATCATTTTTTGAGAGCACAGAGGATGATTTGGCGGATAGTGATGAAGTACTAAGGAGAAAGAAGGGCAGGTAGAGGGGTTATATATTATTTTATGAGATAGAAGTTGTGTATGGGCTAGTTGATGTGGGAGTTCTAAGAAACCAAGTGCATGTAATGCAGTCCAATGATGAGCTCTATGTGACAGGTTAGCTTCAAATCTATTGTATTATAGCATTGCTCCAGTTGTGATTTAAGAGAGATCTTGTGTGATTAATATGTGTGATAAACTTTATGGCCTGGGTCACACCTGAAAATGGTATTTGTACTAACCAACCCACCTGATTACCCAAATAAATAAATAAATAAGACATAGCATGAGATTCATAAAGAATTGTATGCACTTGTGTAAACCACAGCTGCCGGAAGGTGGAGTTCATGTGATCCTATAAAATTTGATTTAGAGACAAGATTAGCTGCAAAGAGGAAGACCTCACTATTAGCTAATTTGCATGATTTGAGCACAATTGCCACCAGTGCTAAACAGTACTTTTTGGCTGTAATTAGCACTAGTGGCCCATGCATTGTATTGACACAAGTTCTCCTCATTGCTTCTCTCACAAATATGTAGACATTCATATACACATGCACATACGTATGTCTGTGCATGCGCGAGCATGCCCACACATGCATGCACACACACACACACACACACACACACACACACACACACACACACACACACACACGCACGCACGCACGCACGCACGCACGCACGCACACACACACACACACACACACACACACACACACAGTAAGTGGATACTATTCATACACCTGCAGACATGCACACAGACTGCCATACATATGCATCCACTTACACAAATTCCACCGCTACTTCTGTGCTAAACTTCCTCACACTTACCTGCAATATAAGCTCTTCCACTGGAAATATTGGGGAACATGGGATGTTAGCTGTGTTAACTACCACAGCCAACCATGTTAACTTATGCAGCTGATTGATTCTCTGAACCAATCGGTTGCATATATCTGTTTTGCAGGTATTATTTTTATGTGAAAGTACATGGTTAATTAGCATTTGTCACCGCCTCAGAATACCTCATTAGCATGTAATATGGTCGCAAAGATGTCCCGCCTTGGTGAGTCTAGCAACTGTGTAAAATCACTGTGGTGGACCTTTTTATCAAATGGAAAGGACACTGCGAGTGGTTGGCCAGTCGTTTGGGGCTTACTGATAGTGCTAGGCCTTTCTGAATCCCAGAGTCCTGTCTATAAAAATGTGATGATAATCTAATACTGTACAAAGACAAGGAGACCATTTAGTAAAAGATATATATTAAAAATCTTCAGCCAATTACTAGATTATCCACAATGAGTAAAATAAGTGAAAATAAATTACCTTCCCAGCATGCAGAGCATATACATTCCTATGGCCTTTTCTCCAAAAATAGCCTAGCATTAGAAAGGGTCGCAGCATAGACAGTTGTTTCCTCTCTCAGTAACAATGTCTTCAGCAACAAGGAAAACAACTTTTCTTTGTGTTTCTCCCACCATTGTCTGATTATCAGCTATTCCCAGCTGGTCAATGGAATGGCCTATTTATCTATTTCCCTTTAGTTACCCAGGGTGAGGGTCAGTTTAACCATACAGAGACCATCATGCTATACACATGATTTTTTTTAAAGTCCTTTCTCTCCATGCCATTTCCAGACTTGTTCTTAGGGAATCTGGTCTATAAGGCAAATGATCCCCTCCTATTTGGCGACATACTTATGTTGGGATCTTCATTTGGAGAGGCACACAGTAGCACTCTAATGAGGCCATCCTCCATGTTTCACATCTGCAGCAGCTTGTCACTTCATGTATTGTTTTAACCCATTTCAAACTGGCATACTCTCAGATGAGTTCTCTGGTATTCATAGCAACAAGACAGATACACTCCTCTAAGGCACATAGCCCCTGCCCCTCTACCTACTGGGGTGTGCCAGGATAACCCCTTCATTCTTTCTCATCATTGACTCTTCCAGTGGTGGGGTTATTGACTGAACTCCAGTAGCCTGGGTCATAGGCAGGGCTTCTTCACTTTGTATGTTAGAAACACCATGTAAAATGGTGATTTGACTTGAGTTATCTTTGCTGATGGGAGTAAAACATTTATTTCAGTAATACACAACTTCCCAATATGCAAATTAAAAGGCCATGGCCTGAATCCGCCACTCCAAAGTTGTTTCTTTACCTTAGAAAACATTCTGCTGAAGTCCAAGAGTATGATACTAATTTCAAACCTTGTAAACTCCACAGTGGGGTACATTAAGGATCCACCCTACACCCTTTCCTGTTGTGAAGTGTTATAAACTCTAGCATCATCCACAATCCGTGACAGAACATCTTTTTACAATGATGCTCTGTTTATTAGATCTGATCCCTCGTATATTGTTATTAGTGTAGGACATCATGTTGATCTTTAACACTTATCAACCTGACTGTCCAAAATAGAAATCAAAATTAATCTAAGCAAACAAAGCTGTTTTCCTTGGAACAAGTCCCATCAGAAGTCTTATTTCACTTAACTAATCCATCATTTCTTCTTTCAGAGCTGCACCTGGAAACTGTGCACTTTTATATGTAACTGGATGTTTATCATTGAGCCCTGTATATTTTTCTAACAACATACAATGGCTATTTTTTCTGCATGCTCAAGGCCTGTTGTAAACATATACTCTTCTCAGAGCTTAAATACGGTATTCTGCCTTCTTTGAAAACTTCAATATTAATAATCTCCCGACAAAACAAAATAAAATATTACACTATTTCATTATCTCTAGGGTAAATTTTCTGCTGTTACATTTTTGGTACACCTATTTACAACATCTAATATCTTATAATATTCTAAATCTAGGCCACTAACTTTAATTTCATTACACCATCTTTCTTTTTTCCTTCCCTTTCTCACTCTAGACAGCCTAGATTTATAAAAATCCCATAGTCATTCCTTTTCACTTCCAGACATCTGTGATCAAACCTTTCTCTTATTTTGGGCTTGTATTTTGTATTTCTTACCTTGTTAGATGCATTATCCTCCTTTCTTACTTTTGCACTTTCTGTAAGGTTTTACCTTGTCACTCTCGCCTTCTAGAAGAATAGTTGCAGTATTACCTGTTCCCTTACAATGGTCACCTTCTTGTATTTCATTTCAGTCAGATTTTTAAAACTGAAATATTCATAATCATGAGTTCAGAGGTGTTGCTCTATTATTTTATCTCCATGATAGTCAATACTTTATTTCAATAAACAGCCGATTATTGGAAACTAATCTATTTACTTATTTACTTACATTCACTCTCTGTTCCTCTATTCCTGTCTATTCTTCCATATATTTCATTATAATCATCCTTTCCCCATTCTTACTTTTTAATTTAACATCTTTAATTATAGCAGTTTTCCAATTTCTCACATTCATTTCGGTTTATTTCAGAGAAGTTTGACTTTTGAGCCTAGTGTTAAATTTGATCGGTAGACTGTTTAACTGAACTCAGCTATTCACTAGAAGACTTAACCTTTCTCTTTTAATGAACAACAAAGGCTCTACAGGTAAGGAATATGAAATTATGAAGAGTAATTCTAATCCTCCCCCATACCTACTGGTACATTTATTTGAACATAAATATAGTAAGGAGTTTATTCATAGAATAATAGTAAGGACAAATTTAGATAAGACAATCTAGCTTGGGAAGAAAGGTATGCTTGGAAGCATTTAACTCCTGACAAATCAATATGGGTCATGAAACGTAACAAGGGTGGGTGAATTGTTTTGATGGAGGCCTTGCAGAATGTTTAAACTTTTGTTTGAAACATAAAGATATCCATGTGTCTCAGTACATGGTTAATTTAGCCTGCAGGCATATTGACTTGTTTCTTGAAGAATTAATTTTTCAGAAAGTCATTGCTCCTAGTGAATATAGATTCTATTTATACCAAACAGAGGTAATCCAGAGGGCTCGAGAGAAGTCTCCTATGTGACTCAGAGAGTGACAAGACTAACAAAAAACAGAGTATAAAGGATTAGTCTAGATAAAATTACTTTAGCTAGCAGATCTACTCTCTGTCTCTCTGGTACCCTCCCTGTGGGAGGAATAAAGACACCTTGTTGAAGTTTCCAGTAGTTTATTCGGTTAAGCAGGTAGACGGACAAATATATGTTGTGCAATACATATTTTATGAGGTTAAAATATGCTGAAGATCAGTTCACATTTGTGGCATACATTTTGAAACACCATGCAGCAGCCTTACTAATTTTCTAGAACATTGGTCCAGCTATTGCAAGTATTTATGGCAGAATACTGCTGTAATACTGCTACTTCCAAGGTCTCCACATGATTCCAGTTTTCACTACTAATTTATTTATTTATTTAGTCATTCATTCATATATTGGTACTAGGGCAGTCTGGCTGGGTCATTCAAGACCCCTTTTGAGTGGGGGGCCTGGTGAGAGAAGCTCCAAAAGAATTATTTAGTGAGAGAAAAACTTACAATGACATTACAGGAGAGATTTTGTGAGTACAAACAATATCTAAAGTATAGTGATTACACATTTCAACACATACTAGGAATCTAGGTGTCTGAGAGACAAACAGCAGTTTTCAAAGAAGGAAAAGTTAAAGAAGGGTAATACTGTGAAGAAGTAAGTAGTTAGGGTACATCAGTTGTAGAAGAGAGGGAATAGAAGTATAAAAGAGAAGGATACCAAGAGTTAAATGTTGAGAAAAGAGAAGGATACCAAGAGTTAAATGTTGAGAAAAGAGAAGGATACCAAGAGATAAATGTTGACAAAAGAGAAGGATACCAAGAGTTAAATGTTGACAAGAGAAGGATATCAAGAGTTAAATGTTGAGAAAAGAGAAGGATACCAAGAGTTAAATGTTGACAAAAGAGAAGGATACCAAGAGTTAAATGTTGACAAGAGAAGGATACCAAGAGTTAAATGTTGACAAGAGAAGGATATCAAGAGTTAAATGTTGACAAAAGAGAAGGATACCAAGAGTTAAATGTTGAGAAAAGAGAAGGATACCAAGAGTTAAATGTTGAGAAAAGAGAAGGATACCAAGAGTTAAATGTTCACAAAAGAGAAGGATACCAAGAGTTAAATGTTGACAAGAGAAGGATACCAAGAGTTAAATGTTCACAAAGGAGAAGGATACCAAGAGTTAAATGTTCACAAAAGAGAAGGATACCAAGAGTTAAATGTTCACAAAAGAGAAGGATACCAAGAGTTAAATGTTGACAAGAGAAGGATACCAAGAGTTAAATGTTCACAAAAGAGAAGGATACCAAGAGTTAAATGTTCACAAAAGAGAAGGATACCAAGAGTTAAATGTTCACAAAAGAGAAGGATACCAAGAGTTAAATGTTCACAAAAGAGAAGGATACCAAGAGTTAAATGTTGAGAAAAGAGAAGGATACCAAGAGTTAAATGTTGAGAAAAGAGAAGGATACCAAGAGTTAAATGTTGAGAAAAGAGAAGGATACCAAGAGTTAAATGTTGAGAAAAGAGAAGGATACCAAGAGTTAAATGTTGACAAGAGAAGGATACCAAGAGTTAAATGTTCACAAAATAGAAGGATACCAAGAGTTAAATGTTGACAAGAGAAGGATACCAAGAGTTAAATGTTCACAAAAGAGAAGGATACCAAGAGTTAAATGTTCACAAAAGAGAAGGATACCAAGAGTTAAATGTTCACAAAAGAGAAGGATACCAAGAGTTAAATGTTGACAAGAGAAGGATACCAAGAGTTAAATGTTCACAAAAGAGAAGGATACCAAGAGTTAAATGTTCACAAAAGAGAAGGATACCAAGAGTTAAATGTTCACAAAAGAGAAGGCTACCAAGAGTTAAATGTTCACAAAAGAGAAGGATACCAAGAGTTAAATGTTGACAAGAGAAGGATACCAAGAGTTAAATGCTGACAAAAGCTAAGGATATAAAGAGTTAAATGTTGACAAAGATCCAAAATATTAAAATGTATAAAATTCTAGAGGACCGAGTATAAATGCAGGTGAGTGGAAAATATATTATTAATTTGCCTGATCAAGGATTCAAAAAAGAAGAGGTTAACAGTTACGAAAAGGGCAAAATTAGAGTTTTGAAACACAAAACTGCCACAGAACCACTGTAACCATGTTTTACAAAAGAGTAGCATTCTAAGCAGGTATAATTACTATCAAGAACTCAGTCTTGAATGGCAGTTCTTTACAGCTGCCTCCTAGTTCTTTTCCTAATGCTTGACATGCCCATGATAGCTGAAACACATTGCATTGAATAGCTGCATAAGAGATGTGGCAAGTTGTTGAAGTAACTACTATTCTTGAATCATTCTAGATGTGCAGTTGACTTGTGTATTAGGATCAGATGACAGTTGTGTTATGACAGAAGTAGCTTCAGAAAGTTTAGACGGCGCCCTAGAAGACAGTATAGTTATGTTCTGGCTTTGGATATTATGAAAGTTTTTGTCTGAGATTCGATGGAAGCACTTCATAATATTATGTCAAATCCTCAAGAGATAGGTAATGGACTTCTCATTTTGTGTCAGTGGTATATCAGTTAACATAGCAGTCTTTGATGCTGATACACCAGAAGACCATGCGTTCTATTCTCACTTCAGGTATCTAAAGTGCTGACACTGCAGTGCAACATTAGGTGGGTGCTGCCCTCCTGAGTGAGTGGCACTTCTGATAAGATGTTAAACCAAAGTCCCTTCTGCTTGAGTTAATGGTAGCTCAAGTGGGTGTAAAAGATCCCATGTTACTTACTGAAAAGAATAAGGAAAATTCCCTGAAGCCCTGGCCAAATTTCTCCTAGTAGTGGAAATACCACATTGGGCCTCCCTAGGAAAGAGGCCACTAGCCTACCAAGAGTGACCTCATCAACAAAAGATAAACAAATAAGTACATTAATAGTGTTACAAGGATCAAGTGACAAACTGTGTAATACATGGATAAAGGGGTACAGTCCAATATAGAGAGCTAGCCCAATGTATAGAGCTGGGACTGTTCCCCTCTCTCTATGGTAGTGCTGTTTAAGTTAGTATACATAAGTTAGTATACACAAGTATACATTGGTTGCAGGGACAATTGAGGATACCACCCCTACAATGGGGTACAAGGACTGTCTGCCTTCCCTACAAAAATGCTTATTTAGTGAAAAAATATTGCAAGTTTATCTGAAAGCACAGTTGTTAGCTTTCAGTATGTTCAATTAAGACAAAGCTTTGTACCTAGGACTCAATACATTCTGTTTCATTAGCTGGTTTCTCAAGATTATGGACAAGATCCACATTGCATTGCTAAAACAATACAGTCTCTTTGTTGACAACGGCTATTAGAAAATGCCTTTTGCTGTAACAGTACATGTTCGTTGTTCAATGGGAAAATTGGATGATTCCCTTATGTGTGTTTTTATAATTTTTAATAATTTTATTGACATTGCCAAAAAAGAAAAACAACAATTTTAAATATATATATATATATATATATATATATATATATATTATATATATATATGGGTCTACCTGATAACACCGACACGCCAAAACACAGACAACGTAATAACCGACACGACAAAACCGAAAGTTCAAAAACACGAAACTTCACATGCCCAACAGACCACAATCCCGACAATCAACAAAACAAATACCTTTCCCAAAAAACACAACACAAGCACACCAAAAACCTTACAAACCTACACTAAACCTTACATACAACAATCTATGCACTAACCTTAACCCAAACCCTAACCCTAAAGTCTGTCACTATCGCACACTTACCTTACCCGCACCCTAACCCTAACTCACTTAATCCGCCCCTAACCCTTATGTATGTCACTATCACACACTTACCTTACACGCACCCTAACCCTAACTCACTTAATCCACCCCTAACCCTCAAGTCCGTCACTATTGTACACTTACCTTACCCGCACCCTAACCCTAATTCATTTATCCTGCCCCTAAACCTAAAGTCCGCCACTATCACACACTTACCTGACCCACACCCTACTCTAACGTCCATCACTATTACAGACTTACCTTACCCACACCCTGACCCTAACGTCCGTCCCTATCGCACACTTACCTTAACATGTCAGTGTTCTCAGCATCGGGATTCTCAACTTTCGGTCTTGGTGTCGGTGTTCTCGTTGTCGGCGTTGTGGACTTTCGGCGTTTTCATGTAGACCCATATATATATATATATATATATATATATATATATATATATATATATATATATGTATACACATTCAATCCTTTGAGATGCACCTTTGTGCTCTGGCAGGACACAAATATCAACCATAAGCAAGTTACAATTATGATGACGCTTCCCATTTTTCCTGGTTATCTTGTTATAATATTTAATTCTTCTCCTCCTACATATTACCATTATCTCTTTTTTCAAAGTTTTTCCCATACTATCCCCTGTATTTTCCCATGTTTTCAATGATTTTTTTTTCATTATGCATTAATTTTAAGTCACATATGTCACTTTTTTAAAGTCTGCATACATATTATCATTTTATTTGTGTTGCTGACATCTTTACATTCCATCCATTTCTTGGCTACTAGTGTTTTATTTCTGTCTACTTTCGTCCATATGTGACTAATTTGACACCTGATGCCTTATTTTCTTTTAAATAGGTCATTACCCTGAATCCACCCTGAAAACAAAAAAGGTCCCATCTGTTTTCCACGTTTATTTCAAATGTTACTCCATTCCTTAGTAGCATCTTCCATTATTTCTTTTACCCACATGCATTTGCAGAACATGTGAATGATACTTCTCTTCAATGCATTTCCAGCACTTACTTCACTGCTTCCTGTCTTGTGTTTTTTTTTTTTTTTTTTTTTTGCATTTTGATTGTCAAATGACATCTGTTTGCACACATGACTTGACACTCTCAGAGGGGCTGTAAACACTTGATTGTATCTATCATACTCATTCCTTCTTTTGATGTTTCCAAATTGCCCCCCCCCCCCCTTCTGATTCATTACATTTCTTTCTTAAACTCCCTATTACTTTTCACCTTTAAGTTCTCCAACCAATTTTGGTATATATGTCACATAATTCCCTTGTCCATTCATTTTACAATTTCCTTGCCAAACTTTTCCCCTTTCTTTGTTCATCATTAATTTTCTTGCTACTGCTGTTAGCTATTCTTTTCTGTTCAGCTTCCATCCTTACTTTTGCAGTCATTCCAGCCCTGCTGGCATCTCAAGGCATTTTCATTTTTTCTACCAGTGGAATTAACCTTCTTGCCTGGTCATACAATACAACTTGACAATGTTTTGCAAGTCAGTCTTTTGCATAAACTTCCTTCTTTTTCCTGATTGTCTTTCTCCAGTGGGGCTTCTCCTATATTTCTTTAGGCCTACCTTACAATCGACTCTTCCTGTTTCCTGTTTTTTTCTTAAGAATCTTCCTTATAGCCTTCTCTGTTTCCTGTCTGCCTTATTTTTACTCTATTGTACCTTTTTAGCTTTTTTATTTTCCTTTTTCCAGCCCTTCTAATTTCCCAGTCGTATTCTTTATATCTGCTAGCAAGCATGTTATGCAATGGCATATCTTGCAGATCAGGGTATCTCCATTCTTCTTCACCATTCTACTCCGTATAATTTAAACTCTTTTTCTGCTTCCATCATTCTGGCTTATTAAACCCATTTTGCTCTCCCTGCTTATTGCATGATCTAGAACCTCATGTTTGAATTAATTTTATCCTGACAAAAATACTCCTATATTTGATCTTTCAATTATTTCAGTGTTTGAGCCATCCCTTCATATCACCTTGCTTTCAATTTCTCTACTCTCCATTTAGTGTCTTTTGTTACCAGTGATTGTTTTCCTGTTGAATTCCTTCTCTATGACTGGTAGGTGTACCAGTGCAAGGTAGGTAGTTGTCTCCGAGTTTCCTAAGCTACTTTTTTCATATATGGTTAACACAAAGTCTTACCTGTGATCTCCATCTCATTCCTCCCTTCTCCTTCTTAGCATTCTCATTGTTTCATTTCTTTATTTTTGTTTCCTGTTTTTTCTATTGCTTTTTCACTTTCTATTTTGAATTTATTATCTACCTTTTCATTTGTGGTTGTGTTAAAGTCACACATCACTCCTGTAATCTCCTTCCCCTTTCTCCCTTCTCAAAGTCGCAACTGTGATCTCCTTCCCATTTTCCCTTTCTCCAACTCCATTCTGCAGAAAACCTACTGAAGAAATCATGGTGCCTCTTGTTTAGATTATAGATTTTTTTCAGTTTTTCACTTCACTAGGTTCAATCTCCATGAGCACATTAGCAATCTGCCTTCTTCATTCCTAACTTTAATGTCAGTTTGTACATCCTAATTATGAAATGTACTGCTATTCTCTTTTTATCTTCTTCTGACATGGTTTCCTTCCACCTGTCCTAATTTATTAAATGTCATCACTTTTATTTTAACTTTGTTTTTTGCAACTGAATAATAATGACTCAATCTGTTGTGCACCTGCTTTCTGTTCCTTCCTTGTTTTATAAGAATATATATATATATATATATATATATATATACATATATTCTCCATTCCATAAAACAATCTGAATCCTTCCTTTTCATCCTTCTTAAGTTCTCCTCACTTTCTGCATTTCAGGCTAGATAGGCCTTCTCCCTACACTCCCATCCTTGGACACATTGTGTGCCTATGCCCATACTCCTTCCATCTAACTACCTGTGTGACCCACTTTGTAGGGACATTTATTCTTACCCATGGTATCTACTCCTATTTCCTGCCCTGTTTCTTCCTCCTTGCCATTTGTGCATTTTCATCTTGGCTCTTTCATTAATTTAGTCTTTTGTTGCACCTACTGGTCATCTTAAATTTTCCTTTGATATACTTTTCCTTTTAATACTGTACCCCTTTCTCAACTCTTCCTTTCCTCAAGTACTGTGCTCTGTTTCACCCCTTATTTTTCCTTTGCTTGTAGTTTCTTTCATGTTCACTTTCTCTGCTTCTGTATCTTCCTGCTATTTGTTTTCTCTTTCTGGCTGATTTGTTTTAATCATTTTCATTCTCCTGTCTCATTGGTTAGTCAGAATCTAATGCTCCTATTTTAGCCCTTCATACTCTTAGCATGAAAAAACAGAACAGGGAGTTAATGTGCCGCTAAGAACAAGTAAAATCTACAAACCAGCATACCACAATGGAGCACACCAGACAACAGCTACAACAAAAAACAACTGCCTTTATTAAATACACATTAAAGCTCGAAATACACACTGCGTTTTCATCCGTTTTTACAAGACTTCATCAGATGCAGTTAAAAATTCACCCTACACTTAATTACAAACATGATTCCCTAATCAATCATAACTTTTACTCCATGAATATTAAATTGGTTAATTAAAGTCTAATGAATCAACTAATCATAAAAACATGTAAAACACCTTAAACATATACAAGTGAAAAATGTATGTGTAAAAAAAAAAATATATATATATATATATATATATATATATATATGTAAAAATATTTACCCATCCTTAAATAGCCTTTGTTTACAATGAATAAATTAAATAACTTCCCATTAAGAAACTGGATGGTCAAAAGGAGGTCAAGGACTCCATCAAGTGGTCAAACCTGAAAACACAACTTATATCAACCATATACAAAAATAGACAGTTCCCAAGCTATGATATGTGCTTCATAAATATATCACATTAAAACCCGATCCCAAACAAAAATATTTTCCTTTAATTAAATTATTTACCAAACCACATAATTATATCTTTAAAAATACATAAAAAAATACATAGCAAAATAGTTAAAAATGGTAACTTAGAAAAGGTACCTCTACAAATTGTAGAAATGAAACAAATCATTCTGCCATTTATTCAAAGGATTAATTATAACTTTCTGCCCTTAATTTAAGCACTTGTGGTAAACTTATGTTCTTGTTGAGCCCAGGGGGCTACAAGCATCTAAACTTATTTGCCAGAAAAACTCTCTGTATTCGAGTCTCATCTCCCAGGGTCCTCCTGTTACGTCCTCAGGTACCCTCTCGATGACAGAAAAAGAAAAATTAGCCCCCCAAATGCCTTAGTGTGTTTATACAGGGCATTCTTCTTATTGTGTATTTTTATATCATAATAATATTCATATAAACATGTCTTCTCAATTTACACTCAGTTTTAACAACATAGAATGCCTAGCATGTGCCACAGGTAGACATATATACAACACCCTGGAACAACTTGTTACCACTCCCACAAGAGGGGAAAACATACTGGACCTGATCATCACCAACATGGGGGCTCTATGCTCCAGACCAGAAGTGTATCCCTCACTGGTAAGATCAAACTATAAACTAATCTCACTGGATATTCACATCCCGACCCCATCCCCTGCCCAGAAAACCACAGTGAAAAATGTCTCTAAAGCAAATTTCACACTCCTCAAAACCGAGGTGGAATCCTTCAAAGCCCCCGGGCCTGTGGAAAATGCGGCCCAGACCGCAGAATCCTTTATAAACATATTCTATGAACACCTTCAGGAATGCATGGATCATGCAATCCCAAATAAAACCAAGACCCAATCCTACAAAGGCAGGTGTCCTGTCTGGTGGACCCCAGCCATAAACAAACTATACAATAGAAGGAGGAAGCTACTACATGATAGAGCAAAATCCCAAAAAGGGAAGGCATCTCTGATCAGTATTAGCAAAAAACTATGGGCACTCATAAAATCATCTAAGGCCAGCTTCGAGAGAAAAATTGCACAGGACACTAAGGATAATCACAAGGCTTTCTTTAGTTATGTTAGGAACCTGGGTGGGAATTCCCAGATATGCTCAGTATTAGTTCAAAATGACAAAAAATACACCAAACCCACAGACATTGCTAACATCCTAGCTGACAGGTTCAGCACAAACCCCCCCCCTTCCCACCAAAAGGGCAAATATCTATCCCAGCAGAGTGCTGCCCCCTGACATCTCAGATGCTCAGGTAAGAGCTGCCCTCTCCAAAGCAAAAAACACAGCATCAATGGGACCAGACGGTGTCCCAGGCTGCGTCCTACATGAACTCCAAGAAGAGCTGAACCCAAACATAAAACTACTGTTCAATCTCAACCTTACTACAAGATATGTACCCAAAGAGTGGCGTACAGCAACAGTGGTCCCTCTCCACAAAGCTGGTGCCTCAACGGATCCTGGAAACTATCGCCCCATAAGTCTGACTAGCTTGGTCTGCAAAGCTACGGAAAGGTTCATCATGGACCTCATAAATAAAGATATTGGGGACCTACAGACACTGGATACTACCCAGTTCGGCTTTGTTAAGGGCAGATCCTGCCTCTTAAATCTGGTCGATTTCTTTGAAGCAGTCACCAAGGCCATTGACGAGGGGAAGGTGGTCCACACAGCCTACCTGAACCTCGCAAAAGCCTTCGATACAATACCCCACTCGGGCATTATAGATAAGCTCACCAGCTTAAATATAAACCCCTATGTCACTAGATGGGTTGCAAACTGGCTCAAGGACAGAACCCACATGGTTAGAATTGCTGGAGCCATGTCAGACTCTAAACCAGTTACAAGTGGCGTCCCACAAGGCTCAGTCCTGGGACCTCTCTTGTTCGCTATATATTTCTCGGAGGTACAGGCCAACACGGAAGGACTGTGACTGACCAAGTTCACAGATGACTGCAAACTAGGCACCATAATCGACTCTCCAGCCGACACAAGCATCCTACAAAAGGGCCTCATAGAAACAGATAACTGGTGCCAAAGCCATGGCCTCAAGCTAAACGCCAAAAAGTGTATAGTCATCCCCTTTGGCAAAAACAAAGTGCCCACAAATTATCACATAGGTGGTAATCCATTAAGTATGGAAGAAGTAATTAGGGACCTGGGGACCCAAGTTGATAGCAATCTCTCATTTGAAAACCACGTGGCCAAAGTGGTTAGAAAAACATTTTATATAGCACACCTAATCATGAAGGGATTCACATCTAGATCAGGGGAGGTCATCGTGTCTCTTTACTCATCCCTCATCAGGTCCATAATTGAATACAATGTCCCTTTTGGGATGTACCTTACCAGACACCTGCAGCAACTGGAAAGACCCCAAAAGTACCTCACCAAGAGGATCAAAGGGCTCAAACAGATGCCATATGCTGCCCGGTTAAAGAAACTCCAGCTCTACTCAGTGGCATACCGCCTGCTCAGAGGCGATCTGTGCCTGACGTACAAAGCCATGTCCAACTCGGAATTAATGGACATGCTGCACCTCAGAAAATCCAAATCCCATCGAGCTACGCGCTCGAGAGACTTGAACCTCTGCACTGAAATAAATAGGACATGCTGGAGGGACAGATTCATAACCCAGAGGCTCCCTTCACTCTGGAATAAAATCCCAGTCCAGGTTAGGCAGAGTCCCTCATTGACTCTCTTCAAGAGGAATCTTGATGAGTGGATGGGAGATCATAGGTTTACCCCGGGTATCACTTCTGTGTCATTATTAGACAGAGGCACAGTATACTAACCTTGAAAAAGAGCATAGCAAAATTCATTTAAAATGGGTGGCAAAAACAAAACACACTCTGGCTAGGCTTATAAATGCCCTAGGACAGATAGCCTAGTATGAACCTATGAACCCTAAAGTATTACAGTTGTTGAATGTTTTTCCCACAATATCCTTTCACAATTCATTACAGCACCAAGTGAAAGACCTTTTCCAAATCTTTGACAAAAGGTTGGCAAGGTGAGTTGAGATTTTCACAGCTGCATTTTGACTCGATCAAAACTTGATTTGTTTCTTAACAAAAAAACAGTTTAATTTGTAAACATAATATAAAGCCCTTAAAAGATGATAATTTTCCAAAACATTGTGCCAAATAAAAAAACTTTTTATACCTGTTTTTGCTATTTATATATATTGACAATATCTCAAAAACTGTGCTGTCTTTTTATGAAAATTTCAAGGAACATTACTTATATGAAAGTCTATAAAATGTCTGTAATGTGCTCTCTTACAGTCCCCAAAGGTAAAAAAGGCAGTTGCATCATTAATTTTAATTTTTAAAAAAATCAGTGCTGTATGCCCTAGCATACAAAAAGAATAAAAAGATCACTATTATAGAGAAATACATATCGGCCCAGATTCATGAATACCTGCCAGTCTTGGTAAGCTTGTGTGTGTGAAGAGCAGCATCGAGCAAGGTGTTTGTGATTCAGGAAACTGCAGTACACATCATGAAACAAGGGTTAGTAGGTGAATATGCAAATGATCATATAATGAGACCACACAGCTTCTACATTTCAGGCAATGTCTGAACATCTAAGGATTTCGCCTGACCTCTATAAAATATAAGTAAGGGATAATTGCAATAACAAATGTTTTGTTTATTCATTTCAAAAATACAACTTTGCCAAGTTAAACAGTAGTCATTTCAAATAATTTATCAACGGATAACTATAAAAAAATATTTATATTTGCAAAGAAGATTACATACTTTGAAAGATTTCAGACAGTTACAAGTATCGCAAATCATCATTGCTATCAGTCAAAGTTTGTTTGGCAGCACGTGGAAAACCAATCAGTCTTCCCCAGCATAATGGAAGTTCCATAGCCCCATGCCCTGCTTATATTGTATGGATTATCCCTTAGACCCCGAGCATGTTGAGCACGTTAATTAGGTCTCAACTCATTATCATTCCTGAATCACTAAATCTGCTCGACGTGCTTGGCAGGTAAACATAGTGTTAGTTCCTACATAATGGCATGCACAAGCCTGAGTGGTACAAGAATGACCATTGAGACTTTTGGCTAGGAAATGCCTTATAAGTGGGACTCATTAGCAGAGCTACTCATTCAATTAATTGCTTAGCATCCCTGCTAAAGAGAAGTACACTTGCAGAGAGGCTGTCAGGGAATAAAGAAGCCTTAATGAGAAGGTTTAGGTTATTTTTTCTGAGTTTAGAAGGAACCTTGATACACACTTTGGTTACCATTTTGAAGAAGGTTTGATGCCTATGATGACACAGTGGCAATAATTTATAGCATATATATAGTTTAGAAAGGAATGTTTATATTCATGGCAAAATGTAATATATTTATCAGTGAACAAAGGCAATACACTAATGCACAAAAACTAAATTCAGAAAATCTTGCCTAGCAGACAGTTGATTGTAACCCTCTGTGTTTTACCAATGATCAGAGTGACATAATTATGCTATGACCGGACAAATGACAACAGTATGATAACATGGGTATAGTGAAGTACAATGCTAAGCACAAGAGCATGACTTTCTCTACTTTTGCATGTAAATTTGCAAGTGGCAAAACATGGTCATCATGTCAATGTTCATGGGTATAGTGTTCAAATTTAGTGAAGGTGGTCCCTATGTGAAATGAGGGATCCTTAGTGTAAGCTTTTTACTTGTATAAGCCCATAACATTGAGAAATAATTACACTGATTTATGAATGCATTCATTCAGCTTCATTCTTTTCTCAACGGTTAGCACTGTGCTTCAGTGCCCATCAGCGATGCCCTTCACAGAATGGCAAGCACTGAAAAATTAATTTTGATGTGTAAAGACTTAGCTGTCAGTCATGCAAAGGAAATACACATTTGTTTTATAACTTCATCAGTGGAGCAACTGGACATTGAAGACAATGTATATGACTACTTCTAACCCATTTCTGTGCTTTCAGTAGCACAAATGCTAATGTCTAGAATGTCAGTCACTGTGCACAGGCTGGTTCATGTAAGATCAGATATGGGTGCCAATTCCCTGTCATCTTTCTAGATTTTTGAGAAGGCATGACAGGCACTAGTGAGGGTAGTGCTCCATTCAGAGCACATTGTGGT
Source organism: Protopterus annectens (assembly GCF_019279795.1). Taxonomy (NCBI): domain Eukaryota; kingdom Metazoa; phylum Chordata; order Ceratodontiformes; family Protopteridae; genus Protopterus; species Protopterus annectens. Next base: position 1,479,610,486 of record NC_056731.1, on the reverse strand, counting down.
ATGAAGTCCAAAATTTTTGTTGGACTCTTTAAAAGTTACAGTTGAAGGATTCTACAGAATGACTACACTGGCTCATAGTACAATGCTGAGGCTTGGAATAGCTTGGCCAAGGCTATCAGCAGTGCAACTATCAACCCATGCACAGGTGAAGAATGCCATCACCTATACAGTGACTTAAAAAGGTAAAAGCAGGACATCCTTTATCAACTGGAGGAATTTTTTCAGACCCACAACCCACCTCATTTGTGTAAGTATAATGGGCCATAACCAGGAAATACAATACCATGCTTTAGCAACAAAAGCAGGTGTTTATTATTTGTTTTTTTTTGTTATGTTTAGTGTCTGCAGAGACTGAGGGAAATATGGGGGTGCATCAGTAACAACAGCAACACCTCAGAGATGCATGGGGTAACTGTAGGTTAAGGTATGAGTGATTGCTATTTCATAACAGCACTGATTTTAAAACAGGTTATCAATGCTCTGGACATCATCATCTTCTTTTGGTTGTTCCCATTACGGGTCACCACAGCAGATCATCTGTTTCCATTTCTTCCTGTCCTCTGCATCTTGCTCTTTCACACCAGCCGCCTGCATGTCCTCTCTCACCACATCCATAAACCTTATCTTAGGCCTTCCTCTTTTTCTCTTACCTGGCAGCTCCATCCTTAGCATCCTTTTCCCAATATACCCAGGATTCCTCCTCAGCACATGTCCAAACCAACGCAATCTCGCCTCTCTTGCTTTGTCTCCAAACTGTCCAACCTGAGCTGACCCTCTAATATACTGATTCCTAATCCTGTCCATCCTAGTCACACCCAGTGCAAATCTTAACATCTTTAACTCTGCCACATCCAGCTCTGACTCCTGCCTTTTTTGTCAGTGCCACCATCTCCAACACATATAACATAGCTGGTCTCACTACCCTCTTGTAGACCTTCCCTTTCACTTTTACTGGAACCCGTCTGTCACAAATCACTCCTGACACTCTTCTCACCCCATTCCACCCTGCCTGTACTCTCTTCTTCACCTCTCTTCCACACTCACCATTACTCTGAACTGTTGATCCCAAGTACTTAAACTCATCCACCTTTACCAACTCTACTCCCTGCATCCTCACTATTCCTCTATCCTCCCTCTCATTTACATACATATATTCTGTTTTAGCCCTGCTGACCTTCATTTCTCTCCTCTCTAAAGCATATCTCCACCTCTCCAGGGTTATGTCAACCTGGTCCCTACTCTCACTACAGATCAGAATGTCATCTGCAAACATCATAGTCCACGGGGACTCCTGTCTGATCTCATCTGTCAACCTGTCCATCACCACTACAAATAAAAAAGGGCTCAGAGCTGATCCTTGATGTAATCCCAACTCCACCTTAAACATATCTGTCACTCCCACTGCAGTCCTCACCAATGTCACACTACGCTCGTACATATCCTGTACCACTCTTACATGCTTCTCTGCCACTCCCGACTTCCTCATACAATACCACAACTCCTCTCTAGGCACCCTGTCATATGCTTTGTCTAGGTCCACAATGCAACTCCTTCTGACCTTCTCTGTATTTCTCCAACAACACTCTCAGAGCAAACATTGCATCTGTAGTGCTCTTTCCTGGCATGAAGCCATACTGCTGATCAGTAATCATCACCTCCCTTCTTAACCTAGCTTCCACTACTCTTTCCCATAACTTCAAGCTGTGACTGATCAATTTTATCCCTCTGTAGTTACTGCTGCTCTGCACATCACCCTTATTCTTAAAGAAAGGTCCCAAAACACTTTTTCTCCACTCCTCAGGCATCCTCTGACTTTCCAAAATTTCATTAAACAATCTGGTTAGAAATTCCACTGCCATTTCTCCTAAGCACCTCCATGCTTCCACTGGTATGTCATCTGGGCCAACAGCCTTTCCATTCTTCATCCTCTTCATAGCTGTCCTTGCTTCCTCCTTGTGAATTTGTTTCACTTCCTGATTCACTATCCCCACATCATCCAACCTTCTCTCTCTCTCATTCTCTTCATTCAAGCCCCTCTAAGTACTCTTTCCATCTACTCAACGCACTCTCCTCGCTTGTGAGTACATTTCCCTCACTATCCTTTATCACCCTTTCCTGCTGCACATCTTTACCAGCTCTGTCCCTCTGTCTAGCCAATCGTTACATGTCCTTTTCTCCCTCTTTACTGTCCAATCTCTCATACAACTCTCCATATGCTTTATCCCCAGCCTTCACCACCTCTCTCTTTGCCATGTGCCTCATCTCCTTATACTCATGTCTACTTTCTTCATCCCTTTGACAATCCCACTTCTTCACCAGCCTCTTCCTCTGTATACTCTCCTGTACTTCCTCATTCCACCACCAGGTCTCCTTGTCCTTCTTCCTCTGTCTAGATGTCACACCAAGCACCTCTCTAGCATTCTCCCTTCCTAGCTCTGCTGTAGTTACCTAGCTATTTGGTAACTCTTCACTGCCTCCCAGTGCCTGTCTTAACTCTTCCCTGAACTCTACCTCACAATCACCTTTTATTAACTTCCACCATTTAATCCTTGGCACTGCTTTCACACTCATCCTCCTCTTCTTGATCACCAACGTCATCTTACAGACCACCATTCTATGCTACTTAACTACACTTTCCCCTGCCACCACTTTACAGTCTCTAACCTCCTTCAGACAGGCCCTCCTACATAAGATATAATCCACCTGTGTGCATCTTTCTCCACTCTTGTACATCACCCTATGCTCCACCCTCTTCTTAAAATACGTATTCACCACAGTCATACTCATCCTTTTGCAAAATCCACAATCATCTGTCCTTCTGCACTCCTCTCCTTAACACCATACCTACCCATCACTTCCTCATCCCCTCTGTTCACTTCACCAACATGCCCATTGAAGTCTGCTCCAATCACTAGTCTCTCACCCTTGGGTAAACTCACCACCACTTCATCCAACTCACTCCAAAATTTTTCTTTCTCATCCATCGGACACCCAACTTGTGGAGCATATGCACTAACAACATTCATCATTACACTATCAATTTTAAGCTTCATAAACATCACTCTATCAGACACTCTTCTTTACCTCCAAAACACTCTTGGCATACTGTTCCTTTAGGATAACCCCTACCCCATTTTTCCTGCCATCCACACCATGATAGAACAATTTGAACCCACCTCCTATACACCTGGCCTTACTTCCCTTCCATCTGGTCTCTTGCACGCACAATATATCAACCTTCCTTCTATCAACGCTCTGGATATCAGTCCATAAATGTCTGATAGATTAATATATGACAGTGCATACTCTGCATATGCTAGTTGTTCATATCTGTTCAAATAGCTCTTGCAAAATAGCATTTCTCAGTGTCTCATTAAACATAGATGTCGGTGGTGCAAGTCAAAGTAGCAGCAATAACTCTACATTACTTAATAAATATTATTCTGTGATCAACTTAGTATGATATTTTACTCAGTTCACATATACATTTCTTGGTATGTACTGCATAAACCTGCTTTCCTATAGTCAGATGCTTTGGAAGACGTTTATAACATTGGGAAGTTTGACCTTTAATGTAACAGCAGTGTATGACCTCACACTCATATGTGGATGTGCCCAATCTAAATATTTATGTTGGAATATACATAGACTGGAATAAATCACAATCAAATTAAATACATGGTGTTTTTCTTTACTGCCTGTCTATATCTTCTATCTCTTTTTTTAAGTACATTTGTATATCATTCCTCTGCAACATGACTACCAGCACTGGGAATTAGACAGGGCACAGGGGCTCAGACGTTTGTCCCTCTATAGGTGGCTGCAGTGGCACCACCACAGGCAGCACAGGAAGCCAGCACTTCTGGGTCATAACCTGACAGCATTGCCTCCACAAGCCCCACACAAACTGTACCACTTGCACAAGGTAGCTCTGCCTAGGGAGCTATATCACTGGTCCCCACCAGCAGTAGTGACAATAGAGATGGTGACTATGTCAGCTGACAAGAACTAAAAAACAAACCAGTAAAGTAGGATATCCAACAGCTGCAGGCAAAGTTATTTAACGTAAAATGGTTTATTGTCAAAAATCCACACATGTTCGTCACCCTAATAGGATAACTTCATCAGAAAATACAACTCGGCTACAAAGTAACCATTTTTTTAAAAAGGCTGATGCCTAATATCATGTGATAGCAACGCCCAATCAATTTACGCAAAAGGGTAAGGCAAAAAACTTGTTAAACAGTGAAAGTGTCAACAAACAATTAGAATATTTAAATTTAAAAAGCAAAATATCTAAATAAAACTTAATATGCGTAGTAAAAAGTCACTAATAAATACAACTTTAAACGTATATAAACACCCATGGGAATGACTCATACATAAAAAAACATTAAATCAAGTGAGTACTACTTAAAATAAATTAGTACGTATTTAATACAGATTTTGAACACAGTCTAGAATCAACAAAATATTGATGTAAATGGATAAATATTCCTGTATTAATGTATGTGAACTAGCTATGTAATATTTTTTGAAACATATGTTTTATTGATGTAAATTACATCAGCTCATGAGAACAGTTAAATCATCTCATGAGGCTTTTTAGTTTCAGTAAACAAGAGATGTTACAGTTATCATTCAAGCCAGGATGAGTGAAGGCATCTAAGGCTAACTGCCATTCTAATTCACGTACCTCGAGAAGCAAAGAATTAGGTCCACCCCTAATATATGGCATTAGTTGGTCAGTGGCTTGAAAACAAAATGTATGGCCATTGTTTAAAAGGGTATGCTTAGCTAGGGCATTTTCACTTTTGTTTTTAGCTATTGCGTATGAATGCTCATAAATTCTCTCACGGAGCTTCCGGTTAGTTTTACCTATGTAAAATGCTGGGCAGTTGTTACAGCTTGCTAAATAAATAATGCCCTTAGATTCACAGTTCAGTTTATGTTTAATTAAATACCTGCAATTATTGCCTACCCCGAATGAGCTACCAGTCTTAATAAACTTACACATCCTGCAAGTTCCACATGTGAAAGTACCAATACATTTCATACTAGATTTAGTATTTTTACTTTCAAGGAGGCTTTTCAAATTAGCCCCCCTTCTGTAAACAACTTTAGGAAGCTGACCAATTCTATCCACTATTGTACTATCCTTGTATAAAAAGTACCAATTTTTATATAAAATCAATTTCACTTGTTCACTGTCATTATTGAAAGTAGTGATGAAGCACACATTGTAAGAAGAAGTCTGTTTAGTCCGGGCATTCATGTCTTTTTTTATACCATTAACCGACATATCATTGTTAGTCGTGGTTCACTGGTAGATGTTATTTTCGAATGAAACTAAAGAAGTACCAAGTTGTGAAACTTGACTGACGTCTGTCAATGGTAGTAATGGTGTAAAACCCCCTCTATGATGTTTACATTTTATTTCTTCAATTAGTTCATCTATTAAAGAAATGGGATAACCCCGGTTGTAAAACATATCCTTCAACAGATTACATTCTGCTGTAAAATCACAATCCAGTGAAGACATTCTTGCTGCCCTGATAAGTTGACCATTAAGTATAGATCACTTCTGTGTGTAAGGGTGGGCACTGGTTAACAGGTTAATAATAGCATCCAAACTGTATCAAATTTTCAGAAGGATATGAATTCCAGGACATCGTCGGGACCACGTCGTCCTCAGAATCAGAGGAACAAAGCGTGGAACAACCAACGGAAGAGATAGCAGAAGTGGGTTTACCTTATCCCACTAAACTGGAAATTCTTATTAACACATGTGGAGACTTTAACATCTACAATTTCTCTTCGATTACCATTGAGCCTTCTTTGATTGACTTATTGGCAAGGGGTAACACCTTTGTTCTGAGTAAGAACATTAACATCACTAAAACTTTAATTGATTTGAAATGTTTTGTAAGGAAATTGAAATTAACCATCCTTTTAGCTGACACAGGTTACTCTAATTGTACTTTTAAACCAACAAGTACATTTAATCCTCCACTACATCCCCTCCTTAGCTTATTTGAGAATGTGTGCGAACTTGACATTAGGCATATACCATATATACGGGCACATACTGGTACTCATAAGCAAAACAACACCAGTTATGAGCAAATGCAAGCACTAAAACTCCTTAGATCTTTACAAGTACATATTGTTAAACCAGATAAGGGAGGTGGTTTAGTAATATTCGATGTTATCGATTACAACAACAAAATGGAGTTAGTGTTAAATAGTGATGCTTATTCTAAGTCATAACTGAATGAATTTAATACAGCACAGTCAAGAATCAGAAGTTATTTTAGAGACTTATTTATTGAAGCAAAAATAGATCTTGACACATTTAATTACATTAATATTCCCTACCCCAAAATGCCAATTATGTTTGGCATACCTAAAATACACAAGGATAAGGTTAACCCTCCTATGAGGCCACTTATAGATCGTAGAGCCTCTTTGACGTATCCTTGTGTGAAATTGGTTGACTCAATACTCCAAAAGTACCTTAAATCTATATTACAAGTATGCAAAGACTCATGGTCTTTTCTACAGAAGCTAAATGGTTTAGATTTCAACTAAGATTATAATTTTTTAACTTTTGATGTTGTTGATTTATACACCTCTATCCCCCATTTGGAAGCAGTAGAATGGAATGCCTTATCATTAAAAAACAAAAATGCACCATCAGGGGACATTGACTTAGTAACAGAACTCATTGACATCATTTTTACAAATAACTTCTTTATGTTTAATGGAGAATATTATCTACAAAAACACAGGGTAGCCATGGGTTCTCCATGTGGGGCCAGTTTGGCAAATCTTTTCATGGCATACTGGGAAAAGTTATTCATATTTGATAAACCTGATATTAAAGCTTCTTTAGTGTACTACACTAGATTTTTAAATGATATCTTTATCATCTTTAGGGGTGACGAAAATAAAGCATCACAACTTGTTGATTATTTCAATTCTACCAATACATTTGTTAAGTTCACTTATAAATTTGACCCTGTTTGTATAGATTACTTGGATGTTAAATTAACTAAAGATTTAGTTAACATGAGACTCTGTTCCAAGATTTATAGGAAACCTTTCTATTGTAACTCCTTCTTGCATTACACCAGTGCCCACCCTTACACACAGAAGCAATCTATAGTTAAAGGTCAACTTATCAGGGCAGCAAGAATGTGTTCACTGGATTGTGATTTTACAGCAGAATGTAATCTGTTGAAGGATGTGTTTTACAACCGGGGTTATCCCATTTCTTTAATAGATTAACTAATTGAAGAAATAAAATGTAAGCATCATAGAGGGTTTTTTACATCATTACTACCATTGACAGATGTCATTCAAGTTTCACAACTTGGTACTTCTTTAGTTTCATTCGAAAATAACATCTACCAGTGAACCACGACTAACAATGATATGTCGGTTAATGGTATAAAAAAAGACATGAATGCCCGGACTAAACAGACTTCTTCTTACAATGTGTGCTTCATCACTACTTTCAATAATGACAGTGAACAAGTGAAATTGATTTTATACAAAAATGGGTCCTTTTTATACAAGGATAGTACAATAGTGGATAGAATTGGTCAGCTTCCTAAAGCTGTTTACGGAAGGGGCGCTAATTTGAAAAGCCTCCTTGAAAGTAAAAATACTAAATCTACTATGAGATTTATTGGTACTTTCACATGTGGAACTTGCAGGATGTGTAAGTTTATTAAGACTGGTAGCTCATTCGGGGTAGGCAATAATTGCAGGTATTTAATTAAGCATAAACTGAACTGTGAATCTAAGGGCATTATTTATTTAGCAAGCTGTAACAACTGCCCGGCATTTTACATAGGTAAAACTGACCGGAAGCTCCGTGAGAGAATTTATGAGCATTCATATGCAATAGCTAAAAACAAAAGTGAAAATGCCCTAGCTAAGCATACCCTTTTAAACAATGGCCATACATTTTGTTTTCAAGCCATTGACCAACTAATGCCAGATATTAGGAGGGACCTAATTCTTTGCTTCTCGAGGTACGTGAATTAAAATGGCAGTTAACCATGGATGCCTTCACTCATCCTGGCTTGAATGATAACTGTAATATCTCTTGTTTACTGAAACTAAAAAGCTTAGGGCAGCCATGGTGGTGCAGTGGTTAGCATTGTTGCCTCACTGCAAGAGGTTCTCCGGTTCAATCCTCAGCTGGGGTGCCTTCTGTGTGGAGTCTGCATGTCCTCCCTGTGGTCGCGTGGGTTTCCTCTGGGTGCTCTGGTTTCCTCCCACATCCCAAAGACATGCTGCAGGTGAATTGGACACTCTAAAATTGGCCCTAGTTGTGAGTGCGTGTGTGTGTGTGTGTGTGTGCGTGTGTGTGTGCCTTCTGTGGAAGGTTGGGTGCCGGGCTGGCAAATCGACACTGTAAAACTCCACTGCCAATCATGAGCAGACAGGTGATCCACTGTGGCGACCCCTAACTGGGAAAAGCTGAAAGAAAAAGAGGACTGAAACTAAAAAGCCTCATGAGATGATTTAACTGTTCCCATTAGCTGATGCAATTTACATCAATAAAACATATGTTTCAAAAAATATTACATAGCTAGTTCACATACATTAATAAAGGAATATTTATCCGTTTACATCAATATTTTGTTGATTCTAGACTGTGTTCAAAATCTGTATTAAATACGTACTAATTTATTTTAAGTAGTACTCACTTGATTTAATGCTTTTTTTATGTATGAGTCATTCTCATGGGTGTTTATATACGTGCATAGTTGTATTTATTAGTGACGTTTTACTACGCATATTAAGTTTTATTTAGATATTTTGCTTTTTAAATTTAAATATTCTAATTATTTGTTGACACTTTCACTGTTTAACAAGTTTTTTGCCTTACCCTTTTGGGTAAATTGATTGGCTGTTGCTATCACATGATATTAGGCACCGGCCTTTTTTAAAAAATGGTTACTTTGTTGCCGAGTTGTATTTTTTGATGAAGTTATCCTATTAGGGTGACGAAAACGTGAGGAGTTTTGACAATAAACTATTTTACGTTAAAGAACTTTGCCTGCAGCTGTACGATATCCTACTTTATTGGTTTGCTTTTTGGTTGCTTGGCTGCTTTGCCTCCTTGTTCGTTAGCTGACAAGAACTGACAGAGCTTGTAGAGGAGCTCATGGAGATTGGCCTTGGTACCTGCATCATTCAGATGGAAGGAATCCTGGAGCAAACAGCTAAATTGCTGCCCCACTTGGCATTGCCCAAGGTGTCTGTGACAGGAGACAGTATAAACAGTTCAGAGGATGAGGACTATATTCCCACCATATTCATGCTGGATGGGGATGCACCTACACAGTTCCAAATCCGTACACAATCATGGTGTCCCCCAATCTCTGGAGTCCATCACCATCTATGTCTGTCATGTATGTCCTGTATATCTTCACCTGCTACCTAACCTAACCTTCATACCTAACCCTACTACTCCTAAATACCTTACCTTCCCCATCATTACTGCCTTTTAATAAAAAAAAAAAAAATGAAGAGGACACCTGTCCCACAGAAAATACATAAATAAAAACTACACCACATACGTAGCTCTCAACTTTACACATATGACACACTTGATTTGTTCCAAATTGATTACAGAAAATTAAGTTGTTCTCACACATCCTTTATGATATGACTATCCAATATTGTCCTATTATGCATACAAATACAATGTGCTAAGTTGTGAAGAAATAGGTGCTATCGTGCCCACGGCTGCCATACTGCAAACCAAATTCTCTATTTCTGTCCTCAGCATTTGCATGATGCTTGGCATTGAGCAGTACCATTACAAATATTTCAGTAGAAATAACTGTTGCTTCCCATCCTATAGCATAAACTGATGAGTTTTCCCTTTGGCTGCAGTTATATGGAGCTCATCACACTACTGTGCTTAGCCCCACTGAGCACTATAAAGTGATACTTTTATCACTGTTTGCAGTGGCGGCTGGTGACTTCAAATCAAAGAGGGGCTGCAGGAGACAGCTGAATGGGTGGGGTCAATGGAAAGAGGTGTGGCCAACTAGAAAGTGGGGGAGCTATGCTCAAAACCACAAAAACTGTAACTTTAATTAAATACTCTATCCTGGGTGCCAAACTGTCATTATGCAAGTCCAACCAAGACAAAATGAAGTGGAGAAGAAAAAAAATATTTCAATGCATTGGCTGCATGACAGCTTACTTAATATCTAGATGGAAACAAAAAGGTTGTGAGGCATGAAAAAATAAATTACTTTTTAAATACATTACTGGAATGCCAGTCAAAATCAGGTATAGGAAAAACAAGCAGCACTTAAACCACTTCTCCTTGCACTGCATTTCTAATTATAATTTATATTCAGCTTTATTAAACTACCAAGTAACATGCTGAAAGTAGCAATCTCTGTGATACCCCACTTGTAAAAATATTTCTTATCCAAAAAAGACCTGCTGCCTGGCAACAACTATCTACTTGTTTCATAGGGAAAACATGATCAAAGTAAAAAATGAAAAGCAAACAAGCTCAAGATACATTGCTTAAAGGATTACTATACAGGTAATGGACCACATATGACAGATTGGCATTCTGTTTGGTTTACAGGTAAAGCCTGCAAAGATGAATGCAAGTCTCCAACAAATGTAATGAGCTTCTTAAAATAATGTAATCCTGTCCTTTATAACAAATACTGTCATATGCATTTCAATACCCAAGGTTTATACATTATCTAGTTATGCAAGTATTCTCTGCATGGCAACAACAGAAAGGCTTTCAATGTTGGCAATTCTTTAACAGTATGCTTATTAAAACTTGCTTGCATCTTACAATCTCAGACATGCCTACCTAATGGTGATTAAAGCATTGCTACTTAAACACAGAGCAACAGGCACTTTCTGAGTAATAAGCATAAATCAACAGTATAAAAATATGACAGAAACCAGAACATTCTGCAAAATTAAGGACAGAATAAAAGTAGTACTTGTGTCTACCTTGGATGGGGGGATACTCTGCACATTTACACTGCATAGCTGCTCCTTGCCTTGCTTGGATACATCCAGAGTCACACTACATGGGGGAGTGGGGTGCAACAAGTTTGTCACAATCTGAAATGTCTCTAGGTGACTGTGATGGCGCTGACACATTTGTCATACCTCTCAACCTCAGAGCAAGAAATGTGGACAAAGCCATACATAGAAGTGGGACAAAGGCCTAAAAATAAGGACAATTTTTAAATATTGCTCTTACAAACTTAGAAAGATAATAAAATAGTAGGTCTTGTATTAGTATGCATTTTCTGAAGGATATAAAATTTGATACTCAAATATCTGTCATTATTTTCTAACTTCAGTCTTTAATGATTTGTCACTAATTTGCCAAAAAAACAAATTTTTTTGAAAAATGGACCAAAAAATGTGATGCAAAAATATAAAATAGCCACACAATACAGCTGGGAACCTATCAAAGAAGGGACACTTTTTTAATATTAGTACTGCTAACTTGAGCAGCTGACAAAATAAAAGAATCTACATGCATTTCTGAAATAAAAGTAATCTATAACTCTGATTATTACAGTTATTTCTTAATTGTAAACCCTCCACGTTTTCTTCCAAAATTGCCATTTTGTGGCAGGATAATTAGGGGAAGAGCAACATTTTGAGCCAAAATCAGGGACATTTGAGAGGTTTGGATATGCCTAATTCTTTAAAGCAATTTATTTGCATGTACCTCTCAACCTGTTAATGCAGAAAATCTGGACAAGGCCAAATATACTATGGGAACATATAAACAGTACTACAAATTGTTGTATAAACTGAGACAGTTGATAGAATAACAGGTCTTGCTTTAGCATGCATTTTTCTGAAGGTTATGAAGTCTGAAACTCATTGTCTGTCATTATTTAGTGACTTAATTCCTAAATTATTTGCCAGAAAACCACACATTTTATGAGGAACAAACCAAAAATAAGAAGCAAAAATCTATTCATTCTGTGAAAATCTGGACAGTTGAGAGACATAGTTCAGCCGGGGCTGTCTTTGAGTTTGCCACCCTTCCCCCCTCACAAAATCAGGGTTGAATGGAGCCTCCCCCCTGCTGCCATTCCAATGAACCATTACTTGGCTATTTCACCCCATTTGCCATAAACACTAATGTGCATACTGCTTTACTTCTACGATGATTTCATTTGAAAATTTTATTTTGCATTTTACAGCACAAACACTAAGACATCTGTTAAACAAAGCAATGCAAACTCACAACGAAAACGGACTGAGCATTACAACTTCTCTGCCCTTGAAACTCACATTCATTGAAACAGCATTAAAACCCACATTCAAAGAAAATACATTTTGCCAGTGGCAGATAAAGATTAACTTTGGTCTGTTTTCAAATCACAGTCCCCATGCACATGAAACATACACATGGTCTTTGATACACCTTTCTGATTGTATTAAATTATATTCCTTGTACAATATAGTACAGTTGTAGAGGGCATTTTAAATTTGTTTTGAACATTTTTCCAGTAAACAATGAAACAAAATGCATGCACCAATAATGACAAAACTGCCCAATTCTGAAATTTTTTCCAGTAAACAATGAAACAAAATGCATGCAACAATAATGACAAAACTGCCCAATTCAGAACATTTCTATCATAAAAGTCTACTCAAACTTCTACAGTCCACCAGTTTCAGTAAATATGCACAATCTCTGAAGAAGTGAAAGTCATCTAAATAATTCCACATTAAAGAAATCCGTAACTAATGAAGAGGTTGCTGTTAGCAAACGACTTTATATAAAGTGTCTGTTGCCCTTGAGGAATAAATTGTCCATGTTTCATTAAAAAAATGATAAGCTAGTAATATTGCAATAGGGAATGAATGGCAAACTGGTAAGAGATTCATAGTTACTAGGTATCTTCACCAAAAAGGACTGCAGCATCCACCCCATTTACAATACAGTACAGTATCAGCAATGCATCTACCTACTGTGGAAGTAGAATCCACAGCCTTCTGCATCAAAAGCAAGTACACTACCTGTTGTGCTATTAACAATGCAAGCAGACTCAGCAGAAGCATCATTAAACTTTTGTTCCCGTGCAGCTCTCAGCTTCTTGTAAAATCTACTTGACACTCAGCTGTATCTCTGAACTTTGCAGCACAAGAAATCTGGAAAAAGCCAAAATTTATGTGGGGGCGGGGTAAAAGACCAAAAAACAGGGACGCATTTTAAACATTGCTTGTATAATATTGGAAAGTTGCTAGAAAAAAATGCTGTGTTACCATCATACATTTTACTGCCAAGTATTGAACCCAGGACCCTGTGTAAAACAGTCAGAGCAATATACCACTATGCCAAATCAATCAACTGTTTTATGAAAGAGGAAGACTGAAACTTAAATGGCTACCATTTAGTGCATTCAGTTCTCACCATAGCTGTCAACATCTTAGCACTGACTTAGAAGAGGTACATTTTTTTGCTTAACAAATTGCTGCAATACCCCATTCGTCAAATTATGCCGAATGAACATTTTGGGTAAATTTCCCCCTTCTTCAGTTGGTATAACTGTGGAGGTCATATCTATAAGTATGAGTGCTGTGGGGACTTACTTTCCTGCAAAAAGCATTTCAAAAGTATTTTTCAGCATTTTTTTTTTTTTGTTGAATGTAGTTCGGGAGTTTCAATCATCAGTGCATTCAATTTTGTCCACTCATAAAGGAAACATCCTAGTCAGGCAATGCTGAAGTTGGTTTAATATTTCATTATTTTTTCACTACCATACATTGAAACATAAACTTCTGCATATCCCACAATAAGGGCATCATGCTGCTTTGAAAATCTTCCTGTTTACAAAGAACAGTGGGAGGTTTTATGTAACATAGTATCTGAAATTTACATATGCAAGATAAACAGTGATTCTAAAATAATCATAAACTACTAATGTTCAGCACTAGAAATAACATTAAATGGAAAACTGATGTTTAAGTTGCCATGAACTGTTCCCATCACATCCCTGCATTCTGAAATCCCTGTACCTTTGTCTCTGTAACTGAAGCAGTTCTTTACTGTCTTAACGATGTTCTTGTAGTGCCATGGTTTAAAATAACATTACAACATTTTAAATATTGTTATTACTTATAATACTTTGCTTAAATACATGCATTTAATTTGACCTTTGTAAAGCACTTAGGAAATAACAAATTAAATAAAATTAAAATAAAAGTTGAAGTGACAGAGTAAAATAGATACCCCCCCCCCATTTTTAACATTTGATACTACTCAGAATCTCAGTTCCCAGTACATGGAATGTTTTTCAGAAACATGAACTCAATGAAGAACAAAACCCGCACATAAGGCAGCTGTTTAATCTTAGCCTCACCACAGGATATGTGCCCAAGGAGTGGCGTACGGCAACTGTGGTCCCACTCCACAAAGGCGGTGCCTCTACGGACCCTGGTAATTACCGCCCCATAAGCTTAACAAGCCTGGTCTGCAAAGGTATGGAGAGGATCATAATGGAACTCATAAACAAGGACATAGGGGACTTGCAGACCTTGGACCCAACCCAGTTCGGCTTTGTCAAGGGCAGATCTTGCCTTTTGAACTTGGTCGACTTCTTCGAAACAGTCACCAAAGCCATTGATGAGGGAAAGGCAGTCCATACAGCCTACCTTGACCTTGCAAAAGCTTTTGACACAATACCCCACTCGGGTATTATAGAGAAACTTACCAGCTTAAATGTAAACCCATATGTCACAAGATGGGTTGCAAACTGGCTAAAGGACAGAACCCACAGGGTTAGAGTTGCTGGAGCCATGTCAGACTCCAAGCCGGTTACAAGTGGAGTCCCACAGGGCTCAGTCCTTGGCCCCCTATTGTTCGGCATCTACTTCTCAGAAGTACAGGCAAACATCGGAGGACTATGGCTGACAAAGTTTGTGGATGACTGCAAATTGGGTGCCATAGTGGATAGTACATCGGACACAGACATCCTTCAGAGGGGTCTCACAGAAACTGATAGCTTGTGCCAGAGCCATGGCCTGAAGTTAAACGCAAAAAAGTGTATAGTCATACCCTTCGGGAAAAACAAGGTAACCCCAAGCTACCATATAGGTGGCAACCCACTAAGCACAGAAGAGGTTGTCAGGGACCTGGGGACCCAGGTTGACAGTGGCCTCTCGTTTGACGCTCACGTTGCTAAAGTGGTTCGAAAGACCTTCTACATTGCCCACCTGATCATGAAGGGATTCACATCCAGATCAAGTGAGGTCATTGTTCCCCTGTACTCTTCACTTATCAGACCAATGATCGAGTACAATGCCCCATTCGGGATGTATCTCACCCGACACCTGCAGCAATTGGAGAGACCCCAAAAGTTCCTCACCAAAAGGATAAAGGGACTCCAAAACCTGTCATATGCTGCCAGACTGAAGAAACTCAAACTCTATTCAGTTGCATACCATCTGCTCAGAGGTGACCTGTGCCTGACATACAAGGCCATGACCAACCCGGAATTAATGGACATGCTCCACCTCAAAAAATCCAAATCCACCAAAACCACTAGAGCAAGAGACTTAAACCTTAGCACGGATATAAATAGGACGTGCTGGAGGGATAGATTTATCACCCAGAGACTCCCCATGCTGTGGAATAAAATCCCGGTCCACGTGAGGCAGAGCACCTCGCTGGCTCTGTTCAAGAGAAATCTTGACCGGTGGATGGGAGATCGTAGGTTTACCCCGGGAATCATCTCTGTGTCACTACTGGACATAGGCACAATAAACTAATGGGCACAGTATTTCTAACATAAGGGGCGGCATAAGCCACATAACTTTGGGCTAGGCTTATAAATGCCCTAGGGCAGTTAGCCTAGTATAAACCTATGAACCTATGAACCTATAAGTTGTTGGTTGCACCACTGCTACCCAATTAATTTATTTTAGTTATGAAATTCAAAATGAGACAGATGATGTGTTAATAAACTGGTATAAAGCAGGCTATTACCAAACACTGTAGGTATTACAGGGAAATGCTAGAGTGCCTAATGGTGTTGTGAGGCCCAACCTTACAGGCAGAGGGCCTCTACATCCATAAAAGGTCCATTTTTCCATGTGCCACTGGAGGGCATTATGTTCCTTAGAAAATGGCAGTCTGTTAAAATGTATATCTGTTTTTTTATCATTGTATATGTATTTTATGTCTCTGATGTAATACACATACCCACACATACAGACACACAGACAAACAGACACTCACACACACACACACATACCCACACACACACACACACACACACACACATTCACCGAGCTGTTAAATCCATTCCTTTACACACCCTACCTGCAAAGTCCTGTCGCCGAGCTGTTAAATCCATTCCTGCAAGCCCTTCCCGCAAGAGCACCTCAGGCTCGTCCTATCCTTCCCGCGAGACCACCCTGCCTACGGACGTTGCAGTCCGATTCCCTTCCAGTCTATGCAGTTCTAACTGCACAGACTGCTGGGAAAATGTAGACTTGCATGTTGTCTTCGTAATCTGGACTGCTGGTGGAGACAGTCTGGATTCTGTGCACATGATCCAGACTGGTTCACCAGCAGTTCGAATATCGGGAAATGCCGCGAGTGCGCATGCACAATGTTCCAGGACTCACGGTTGCGTTTATTATTTTCTTTTTGTTTTCATTTTCTCTTTTGTTTATATTTTGTTTATTTTTCTGGTTTTACAGCTGGGAGGGCTGCAGTCCTGCAGTCCATTAGCATGAGCTGCCCCTGACTGTTTGGAAATAATTATTATGAGATTTATATAACATCTTCCAGTACTTAATGCACACCATATGGGATGTTTCAATTATCAATAGTATTGTAATGTCTGAACCACACACAAGTCCTTTTCTTCATACATTT
Organism: Protopterus annectens; assembly: GCF_019279795.1. NCBI lineage: Eukaryota > Metazoa > Chordata > Ceratodontiformes > Protopteridae > Protopterus > Protopterus annectens. The sequence goes on along the minus strand of NC_056731.1, from coordinate 1,479,593,559 downwards.
GTCACAGGCCCTTCAACTATATGAATTTTTCTAGTTGATATTTGATTTCCTCAGACATACTTTCATAGTCGTATTAATATGTACATTGTGTATATGTTTTGCATACTGTATGCACATCATAGAGACTCATCAGTAATGCATTCATAAACACAAGACATGCAATAACAGGACTTTTGTTGCTTGGTGAAACGTTCATGATGTTTTACTTCTCATGTATGAAAACTATGAAGACAAATATTATGACATTACTTTTACCCTGCATTTTGAGAAAGGGTCAAATCCATCACTGGAAAGTGAATACAGTACCAGATTGTGACAAATAAGACTTTTGTAACATTAGATTTGTTAACTCTATAGAAAAAGCAAGAGGTCTGTTCCTTCAAGAGAGTTCATTATAAAAAATTCAGGAAATTGTAATAAGATACCCAGATATAAAACACACAAGATTGCCATTATATCCTTGATGAATCTATTGCATTTCAGTCCTGATTTACAAGGCAGCACACTGCCTTTGCATTAAACTAATGCCCAGGCCTAGAGAATGTTAAGTAAGATTGTTATGTGGACGAATACAGCCTTTGTTAAAATTTTCTTTATGATACAATTTTATCTTGCACATATGTTAGTCTCACATCACCATCCTGCTTATTCTTTTACTGATCTACCAATATCCTATCCTCTGCTTGCTCCCTATTTTCAACACTCTATTGTAAACAACATCACACTGTTTTAATCGTGTCAAAAGTTAAATTCACAAACCACACACATTGCCATAAATGGCTTAGAAATAGAAAAGTATATAAATCTGTAATCTTCATTTGTATGACACCTGGCATCTAACAGCAAAGTCCACTATTAGTGCACATTCTAAGTTAATGCACTAATACTTTGCCACGAGCTATACAAATGAGTTTGTCAGTAGTGTACTTCAGTAAGAAATTGTGACAAACTGGAAGTAATATTACTTGTGCATGATTTATTGTCTTACTATGCTCCAGAAATGAGAGATCAATTGTAATTTAGTCTATGTATTTCCCTATGTAAATGAGATTGGTGATGTCTTACATTTCCCTTTCAAGTATGTTCCAGTGAAGGATAACATAACTGCAGAGTAGAATTAATGAGTGCATTGTACATGTTTTGTATGTATGACTTGTAATTACCATGCACACTGTACATACATCACAGAGACTTGTCAGTAATGCTGTTTACCAATAATCCTTGGTTGAAGGTGATTATACTTATTAACTTTTACCAACATATCCTTATTTAAGATATCTAAAGAATTAAATAAAAGTGATAAATGAGAGAAAGAATAATTTCTTGACAGAACACTAGTTATGTCAGTTTTTGAATTCAGACCTTTGTACATATAGTTTGTTTTGTTTATTCTTTAAAAATGCATTGTTCTATTGCTATTTTTGTCCATATTATTAACTGATATTTTTTTTATTTAAAAGTGAGCAATAAAATATATTTGAGCAAAATAAATAATAAATAATGCATACATAAACACAAGACATGCATGCAGTGATCTGGAGATGAGCTGTAAGAAATGCATAGCTGCACTCCACTGGTTGACATATGTGATTATCACCCATCAAATAACTGTTCAATACATTCATGTGACACACACGTATTTAACATTCCCTAACACAATAATTAACTCTAGTTATGTGATGCATAACATATTGCTATTGTATGTTGTGAGCTGTCTTTGTATCAGAGCATATTGCTCACTCACCCAAGCAAGTTATGTAAAACAGATGTATATGTTTACTGATACCTGTTGGAAGACTGCTGATTTCTCTCTGTAATAAATGACCTGAGGGTGGGAGGGTCACTCTAGTAGAATACATTGTTAAATCTCCCCTCACTTTGGTTTTCACTTCCACTCATTCACCATCTGCCTTCACAGTGCAGGTATGTATCATGTTTTATTACATTTCTATTTGTTCTAAGACTGTGTAAAACAATGAAAGGACCATGGTATTGTGTGGTATTTGTATTGGTTTCATTTAAGTTGAATAAGCTTTATGTATATTGAACCTGTGCCCTTTGTATGTATGTACTATCATTTACTGGTGTTTTGATATATATATATATATATATATATATATATATATATATATATAAAATACTCTTTTGATGTACTGATTAATCCAAAGAAAGTTTTCTAAGTGATGGTTTTATATTGTACTGATCAGTACAGTGTTATGACAAGTTGCTCAGTACAACTCCATGCATTGTATTACAGTAGTTCTCTATCAGTATACCTCCTGCCAAACCTATATTGTACTTAACATTCATAAATGTTCTAATTATCTCTCTGCTCTATCAATGCCCAACATCTTCTTGCTGTAACTCAGTACGGTCCTCTCTCCATCTCAAGGAATAAGTATTAACTTTATTGCCTCAGTATAATATTACAATTTAGTAGAACTTGTTTCTATTCTTTTCTTTCATTCCCTTCCAGAGCCTGTGGTTACTACATCCAGCCCTGAGCCAGATACTGCAAGACCTCTGTCACAAGGACCAACTCCCAAAAGTTTTTACCGTGGATTGTGTAATGTAAGAAAGTTTAACATAAAAAAGCCTTGCTGTGTATTAACTTTAACTAGTCAAATATCTGCCTGCTCAGTGCTCTCCCCTAAAGGCATAGTCTTTGCCCTCTAAGGACCATTACGAAGGTGGCCAGAGTCCTTTCTCCTGACCAAAAGAGTACGCTGTATACACCAGTGACTTAGCCTCCCTAGTTTCATGATTTCTCTATACAGTAAATGTAAGAAAATCTGTTTCACTTTTTGCCTCCTAGTCAGTTGCTTTGTACTGGTTATAAACTGATTATTCTCTGTAATAATTGACCTGTGGGTTGGAGGGTTAATGTAGTACAATATATTGTTAAATCTTACCTCACTTTGGTCTCCACTTCAACTCATTTACCATCTTTCTTTGCAGTGCAGGTATGCATCATGTGACATTACATTTCCATTTGTTCTAAGAATATGTAGAGCAATGAAAAGTCCTTGGTAGTGTGTTGTATTTGTCCCAATTTCATTCAAATATATGAGCTTTATGTACATTGAGTTTGTGCCCTTTAACAAGTATGTATGTAAAGTCAGTTGCTGATGGTTTGGTATACATAGCACTCTTGCAATGCACTAGTTAATCAAATGAATGTTTACAAAGTGATGGTTTTATATCCTGCTTATCAGTGTAGCATTATTTTATGAGAGGTTATTCTACAAAGCTCTATAGACTGTATTACTGTTGTTCTCTCTCAGTACACCTCCTGCTAAACCTATTTTCCCTTTTCTTTCATAAACTTTCATGCAATCTCTCTACTCTTACTATACCCCATATTCTCTTAGTCTGGCTCACCATGTTTCTTCCTCTGTCTATAGGAATATGTATTTATCGCCCCAATATAAAATTACAGCTTAGTAGAATTTGCCTCTTTTTTCCTTTCAGAACCTGTTGTCACTATATTCAACCCTGACCCAATACTGCAGGAGTTTTGCTTCAAGGCACGACTCCTGAAGGTTTTCTCTCAGGATTTTGTCTTGTGCAATGTAAGCAAATTTAACATGAAAACACTGGATGTATGAACTAGAACTCGTCAAATATGTGCCCACCCAGTGCTGGGAAGTGGCTGTGACATTCCCCCCAAAACAGTAGTCCTTGCACTCTAAGGGCCACATACTAATTTGGCTACTTTCTCTTGACCAATAGATTACACTGTTTAGGCCAGTTACTTAGTCTCCCTAGTTTCACCATTTCTGCATTCACTAATTGAAAGAAAACCTGTACTACTTTGTGCCTCCACTTTTTACTAGCTATAAACGTGTTACTCTCTGCAAAAACTGACCTGAGAGTGGGAGGGTCACTGTAGTAGAATATATTGTTAAATCACCCCTCACTTTGGTCTCCAGTTTCACTCACTCACCATCTTTCTTCACAGTGCAGGTATGTAGCATGTCTTACTACATTTCTATTTGTTCTAAGAATGTGTAGAACAATAAAAGGATGTTGGTAATGTGTTATATTTGTATTGATTTCAAGTCAGATAAGCTTTATCTATGTTGATGTTGTGCCCTTTAGCAAGTATATATGTAATGCCAGTTGCTGGTGTTTTGGCATATATAACATTCTTGTGACGTCCTGGTTAATTAAATGAATGTTTAAGAAGTGATGGTTTCATACTGTGCTTATCAATGTAGCATTATGTTATGATAGGTTGCTCTATATAACCCTGTATACTGTATTACTATTGTTCTCTATCAGCAAACTTCCTGTTAAACCTATTTTGTCCTTACATTCATAAACTGTCTTAGTAACATAACCGGTAAACTAGTCTCCTGCTTATGTCTAATCTTGTCTAAAGCCTTTGACACAGTTTGTCAAAACAAACCTTTACTTCAGATGTCCTCACTAATAGGTACCAGTCAGTAAAATAGCACTCTAACATCACTCTATCCCTCCCAGTCACCACCGGTGTACCATAAGGCTCTGTCCTTGTTCCACTCTTATTTAACATTCTCACCAACACCCTCCACAAATCCACAGAACAGGCATCCCTAATACAATATTCAGATGACTCCATACCAATATGCACACCTGACAACCTGACACATCTCCAGAAATTACTCATGAAGCTTTATTTGCCCCTAAAACATGGTTTTATAACTCACAACTCATGCTTAACCCCCCCCCCAAAAAAAACTAAGTACTTTTGTTTTCCTTAAATCCCTCTCTCAAGAAAAAACAAAATGTAAAATCCTCTCTGTCAATAATGCAACCTCTGAAGTCATTCTCATAGCAAATTATTAGGGAAGATAGTGGATGATAATCTTAAAATTGACCTGCATATACAAAATTGAATACAAGATTTCACCAAAAAGTACAGGTGCTTTACAGAGCCAAAAACTTTCTCTCCAACTCAACTAAAACTACATTTGCCACTACTTACCTCCTCTCTTCACCACTCTTTGATGCTGTCAGCCTTATTAACCTCCAGGCATCACAGCAGTTGTTTAACAGAAGAATAATAGGTAAGAATGGCAGCCAATAAATATATTGTGGATAATTTAGCCTGGGGGAAACACTTGGATATTTGCAGAATGTTCATTCCTTCAACCCATTCTTAGGAAAGACATATGGGTTCAAACACCCTTCTGAAGTCATCTCTTCAAATATGTTCTGCCTGATATTTGCAATAAGACTTCTGAGACTTAAGCGGTTAGTTTCATAGTCTATAGAGTACGAGCTTAGATAGGCACGTGTTAGAATCCAGGATGGTCTAACTAGTAAGTGTGTCTAACTATAGTGACAGGCCTGGCTTATTCACCAGAAGTAATGTGTACACTGCCACTTAGTGGAAACGTTTACACATGAAGAGGGAATCACCCACATTTTGTACTCCTGTTTATTTCAAGCATACGCACTGAGATAAAGTGATGGAGTCATCAGTACAAATGTGTGCTATCTAAAACTTTTAAGACTTCTCTTATGGTGTGAGTGGTTAATACATTACTTTATTGAGTGTGTACTTAGGCAGGTGTTCCGATTCAGCAGTCAAGCTACTATGAGTATGTCTGACAGTAGTAGTAACAGGTAGGAGTGGTATCTTCTACACATGTGATGTCTACTATTCTTAGTGGAAACATTTACACATGGAGGGATTCATTAAATTTTTGCACTTCCTTTTAGGGCAAACGTATGCACTGTAACACAATAATGAAGTCATCCCTTCAAATATATGCTGTCTAATGCTTGTAATAAGACTTCTTCTGTGGCATGAGCTGTTAATACATGATTCTGTAGAGTTTGGACTTGGATAGGCAGGTTTTTGAATCCAGCAGTTTGTAACCATTGTGACTGTATAACAGAGAAACAGGAATGGCTTAATCAACAGACATGATGTCACTAATTAAACCTAGAGATAACATTTATATGGGTGCATGATCTTGATCCCTCCAACTCCCCTTTTAGGTGGCACATATGGATTTAAACACACTGCTTCCCTAATACAATAAAAGTCATTCCTTTGCATTTTTGCTTTCTAACACTTTTACTATGACTTCTTCCATTGCATGAGCATTTAATATACAGCTCTGTAAAGTGTGGACCTTGATAAGCAGGTATTATAATCTGGCAGTGTAGAAGTATTATATGTATGTTACACAATACTGACAAACAGGATTGTGTTATTCAACATATGGTGATATGAATAACACATAAACTGAGATTGGTAAAAGATTTTGAGCCCTCAAAACACGTTTTAGGAGAGCCATAACTGATCAAAGACACTCCTGGTGTAATCCCTTCAAGTGTGTGCTTTGTGATCTTTCTAATATGATTTCTTTTGTGGCATTAGCAATCAATGGACAGTTCTATAAAATACGCACTTTGATAGGCAGGAAAGGTATAACTATTGATTGTGTAAGAGAATGCTAGCAAGCAGGATTGGATCCTCAAAGAGAATTTAATTTATTTTTATAATTTCACTTAGTGGGAATATTTACTGTCGGAGAAAGGTCAAGTTTTGTACTCCATTTAATGGCAGACATATGCATTCCAACACAATGTTCAAGTTATCCCTACAAGAGTGTGTTGTCTGAAAACTGTGACATGATTTCTTGTGTAGTGTCATCAGTTAGTGCACAGTTCAAGAGGATCTTTATCTTGATGAAAATCACATATGTTCAAATCCAGTAGTGTGTTACTTTTATTTATTTTTTCACAATATAGTGGTAACAGGCAAGAACAGCTTATTCGACATTTCTTGATATGTGACATGCTACACATTGATAACAAAGTGTCATAGGATTTGTGTTCTGATATTTTGTAAATTACTTTGGATAAGTGAGTGATGTTTATCCAGTAATTGCTGCACTTCCATGTAAGCATACCCAGTAAACAGATGTATGTCTTGCATTCTCCATTGTGCAGTTAGCACACACACCATAAGTAATAAATGCTGGGGAATATTTATTGTCATTTGTCATTTTGTGGCTAAAACTTTGAGAATTCGCTTATGGCAAAATGCCTCTGTTGACTATTGTGCAATGGTTTTAAGGAAAACCTTATAAAAGAAGCAGAAGCTTTAGACATTAAAATCAAAAATGATGCATTGTTTTCTGTACAAAATTTACAATATTCTGCCATTTTTGGTAGAATAGACACTGTTGTTTCTGACATATAAAAGAGAAAATGCAAAAAAACTCGATCGTGATCGACGTGAATATCAGAAAGGGAAGGTCTACTGCCAACCAACAGGAGGGGAGGGTAGGCAGATCAATGAGAACAGAAAACACGCAGAATGACTATAACGAAGAAACATCACTCCCTTTGGATTCAGCTCTACCCAGGAGATCAGAGAGACTAAGGAATCAGAACCAGAACCATTTTGGCAGCAATGAGGGGGGTTTTCGGCAGCAAACATGCTATCAGCATCCCTGGAATTGAGGGATAACCAGGGGAGGTTATATGAGACACAGTTCATTTCATCCACAAGGACAGAACTTTTAGACAACACAATTACCACAGATACTGTTGTTAAGACATTTCCACATATTTTAACCAACCCAAGTGGAGATTTTAAAGTATACAACTTTACCAGCTGTGCATTTGATGAATGTTTGCATTCTTTATTATGTATGCTTATTTTGTTTAATGCTTTATATGTATTTGGAAGCTTAATTAGATAAATGAGGGAAACAATGTCATAATTGGGGATATACAATATGTATAAAACTGTTCCTGAATTATGAATGTTATATCACTGAAGAAGGTTTGATACTGAAACCGGCCTGAAATAAGGGAATGAATAAACACTGTTTGCCTCTGAGTGCTGGCTTTTTTATTTTGTTTATCAGTTTGGGCATGTCGTGCACCAGTCGTACTTGCTAACTCTTTTGGAGATGTTAACGAGATAGCCACCAACACAATTTTGGATTATTTACATTCTACAACTTCCTTTTTAAAGTTTACCCATCAGTACAGTAAAGAAAGGATTAGGTACTTGGATGTTTTGGTGTATAAGGATGACAACAATCAATGTATACCAAAGTTCCATCTTTAGAAAAGCAACCTTCTCAAATAGCTTACTGCACTACAGCGGATGCCATCCAGCCTATCAAAAGAGAGGGATCATCAAGGGACAATATATTAGACCAGCACACATGATTTCTAGTGATGCCCAGTTTTATGAGGAATGCGACAACTTAAAAGAAATGTTTATAGCCAGAGAGTATCCCCTTGATTTAATTAAGGCTATATATGATGAGGTTCTTAACAAAAGGAGACAGGGAAATAGTACACCTATCTTAATTTCCAACAGATATGAAACAGTGGTTCAAAAAGGCCAAACAGATCAATATATTTTCTCATTCATAGCTACACATACCCATGAATATTCCAGAATTCAAGACATTATCAAACAAAATTGGATTATTTTTAAAGCCTTAGAGGGGACTTCCAATATTCTAGGTAATAGGCCTACATTTACCAAAAGGGCTAGATGTATTAAAAATCTGTTAGAAAGTAATGAAGCACCAATTGTCACTGTGAGTGACATGAGGTGGGATACTTTCAAGTGTGGACCTGTACTCAGGGTCCTTTTATTTTGGAAAGGAAAGAAATGGTTGTGAACAAAATCAGAGTTAAAACCAATTGTCATTGTACATGTAAATCAGTGGGCATAGTATATTTAGCTTTGTGTAAGGACTGCCCTAGTTTTTATGTTGGAAAGATCATTCGTAGTTTTAAGGAAAGAATTTACGAGCATATATACAATATTAAACACAAGAGAAGTACTAATGCTTTATATTGTCATTTAGAGTTGAACCCTGACCATGAGTTTTTATTTTCTGGCATTGACACCATTCACAAGAATTTATTGGGGGGGTTTGTGGCGTGATTTGATAGAACATAGAGAATTGCATTGGCAATTAAAATTGAATGCCACTTCACCCCCAAGTTTAAATGACTATTTCTATAGCTAGTGTGCATAGGCTTATGTCATATTATGTTTAAGAGTATTTTGTAGATTTAGTTTTAACATTTTTATAAACACATACGTGCATTCATATATGTTTTAGTTTTGCTTATGCATTGTATTGTAATTGCATTCCTATTTTGATTGCAATAGGGGGCAACATTAATAGGATTCATTTTTGGTTTAGATGTGGTATGAGTCCTGTGACTTTTAAGGGTGGGCTATTTAAACTCAATGTGTGGAGTATTTTAACATTCTGAGGAACTGTTTGTTATACTCTCATGAAAGGGCTCAATTTTTATTGTGAATAAAGGAGACCTTTGGCAACGCTGCTGGTTGGTGCTTTTGCAGTTTTCTTTATGCAATCTTCATTGGTTCTCAGTTTTCTTGTTGTGCGATGGTGTTTGGTGCAAATGTGCAGAGGACACCGAAGGTGTCATAGACCAGTTTACAACTGTTGTAAGTAAATTCTAGCAGTTTCCACAGTTCACTGACAACCAGATGGTGATGTTGCACTTGTCTGTGAGATATGTTGGATATTGTGATCCAGGTATTAAAAATTTCTGTACAGTACTCAGTTCAGTACACATTTTCCAACATGAAATTAAAAATCCTTCCCAAGTGAAGTTTGACGTTGTTTTGCTAACTATGTATCAGTGGTGGCAGCAGATAATACACATCCCTTGCTGATTATATATACTAACTCCAAGATCACACAGTCCCTGGGGAAAGGAACTATTACCCTAACCAGGAATCATCGATATTGCACACCTGTTGGCCGTTTATTTGTATCAATCAAATGGTGTCAACCAAACAGGTCTCCATGCTAATATCCTGCAGAATTTCAACATAACACCTTCAATGAAAACATGTATAATAAAAATGTGAGACCATGATACTTAAGGCATATGATGCCTACGTATAAAAGACAATATCTCAGTCCCTCTTTGAAAGCCCAATACAAAACTTAAAAGCAATTACCTATGGGTACTATGTTAGAAAATGCATCTATGGCTACTATTCTGACCTTACAGACTTGAGTGCAGTATAGTGCTGAATTTGACCGGCACCAATTCATTTGCTCCAAACTGTGGTACTTTAACTGTGCAAAAAATCTCTTTTTCTGCCTCTCTCTTAATATATATACATATCTATATGTATATATATATATATATATATATATATATATATATATATATATTTATAAATATACCTGTATTGAACTATCTGTCTATATGGGTGAAGGACACTAGATTAACTGTGTACCTATACTAACAACAAAATGATTGATTTTAAAATGTCAAAACAACAAAGACAGACATATTCTGTGAATGCTCCAGGAATTGCCACTGAGCAGACTAAACCAAAGCAGCGATCCAGCGATCCAGTGCCTTTAAACCATATATATATATATATATATATATATATATATATATATATATATATATATATATATATATATAAATAATATTTACATATCTATAGCTATCTCATATATATATATATATTTATCTATCTATATATAGATGCGTGTGTGTGTGTGTGTGTGTGTGTGTGTGTGTGTGTGTGTGTATATATATATATATATATAGCTAGATAGATATAGACATACATATAGATATAGGTTCATAGGTAGGTACTAGGCTATGTGCCCGAGGGCATTTATAAGCCTCGCCAGAGTGTGTCGGCTTTCGCCACCCAATTGATTAATTAACTGATCCTCTGTCAAGCAGAGCCAATGAAGTGATCCCAGAGGTGTATTTTCTGTTACCCATCCACTCGTCAAGGTTTCTCTTGAAGAGTGTTAGTGAGGGGCTCTGCCTAATGTAATTTGAATTTTGTTCCAAAGCATGGGGAGTCTCTGTGACAGGAATCTATCCCTTCAGCATGTTCTATTTATTGGTGTGGTGAGGTTTAGCTCACTAGAGCATGTAGCTCGCAGTGACTTGGATTTCTTTAGGTGGAGCATGTCCATCAATTCTGAGTTGGACATGGCTTTGTAAGTCAGGCAGAGATCACCTCTGAGTAAGTGATATGCCACTGAGTACAGCCAGACTTTTTTCAGTTGGGCTGCATAGGACATATGTTTGAGACCAGTAATCCTCTTGGTGAGGTACTTTTGTGATCTTTCCAGCTGTTGGAAGTGTCTTGTGAGGTACATCCCAAATGGGGCATTGTACTCTATGATGGTTCTAATGAGTGATGAGTAGAGGGGCAGTATAACCTCTTTATTTCTAGATGCGAACCCTTTAGTAATTAGATGGGCCACATAGAAGGATTTCCTAACTACTTTGGCAATATGATTGTTAAAGGAGAGATTACTATCTACCTGGGTCCCCAGATCTCTTATTACCTCTTCTGTATTAAGGGGGCTGCCACCTATGTGGTAATTAGTGGGTGTTTTGTTTTTCCCAAATGGAATGACTATGCATTTTTTGGCATTTAGCTTGAGGCCATGACTTTGACACCAGGTGTCCATCTCAGTAAGGCCCTTTTGGAGGATATCCGTGTCAGCTGGAGAGTCAATTATGGCTCCCTGTTTGCAGTCATCGGCGAACTTGGTTAGCTATAGATATAGATATAGATAGATGTCTGTGTGTGTGTGTGTGTGTATGTATATATATATATATATATATATATATATATATATATATATATATATATATATATAATTTGTATAATAAAAAAATACATTCTGAAAAATGTAAGAACTATGTTCAGAATAAGACAAATAAACAACTTTAATAAGCGATCACTAAAGACATATTATCCCCCTGGATTAAATGGACATTAAATGTAAATAACATTTTTAGATGGAATAGATAATTGATGATGTCATTAATATGCTAATTAGACTTGCCTTATAGTGATACTAATGCTTAGTTGTGTTCCATATTTTTGATGAAGTTCAACATGAAACATTTTACTAATGAAAGCACTCAAATTCTAGTTATGTCTTTAGTGACCACTTATTAAAGCTGTTTATTTGTCTTATTCTCAACGTAGTTCTTCCATTTATATATATATATATATATATATATATATATATATATATATATATATATATATGGATTCACTTCAGAAACTCAAAATACTGAAATCTCGAATTTCAGTATCTCGAGCTTCAAGAAGTCGAATCCACAGAACAGCGAATGTTCAGAAGCACGAAATTCAAAACCTCAAATACCAGATGTTTTGAATTTCGTACTTCTGAACTTCTGCTGTGGTTATGTATTTAGGTAAGTATGTGTGTGTTAAGGTTTTGGGTAGGGGCTATGGTGCATGTCAGTGTGTTTTGTTGCTGTGATGTGTGTGTGAGAGGAGAATGTAGCTTGTGTGATGGTGTTTTGTGTGTGTTTGTATGTAGTGCAACCTTGGAGTGAGAATATTTAAGTAGGGGGGTGTGGGGGCGCAGTGGGGCACATAGGGGGTGCAGTGGGGCTTGCCCCCCTGCTTTCATGTAGTAGAGAGATTGTGTGTGTTTGTGTGGAGAATGGTGTGTGTGTGTGCAGTAGTACCGTGAAATTCAAAACCTCTGGTATTCGAGGTTTTGAAGTTCGCGGTTTTCAGTTTTTGCTGTTCTGTGGATTCTTGGGGAACATTTTTTGCAAGCTCCCATGTAGCAAATTTTGCCCCATCCAACCTTTCTTTTATATATTAATTCTGTGATCACACAAATATTGGGAAAAGAGAAAAAAATGGTTATCACAGTTGTGATCTCACAACATAACCATTATATGTTAAAATTTTCCAGGATTTGTGATTTTGGGGAGCTGCTATTAAGAGAAATAGTGTTCATTAAGGTTCATTTCACAGAATGGTAGATGTTGCTTTTAAAACAAAGCTATGTGATACATGCAAGCTGTTTTCTACAACATGCAGTCTGTGTTTGTAAGACTAAAGTCTAAGGAAAAGTTTCCCGGGCAGTAGTAGAATCTGTAAGTGCCACAGTGTCCTCAGCATGAGACGTGGGTGCTGAATCAGTATGCTTCACTAATATAATGTCTTCAGTATCTTTCTTTATTATATTTCAGAACAATAAGATCCAAACAGTGTTCATTTTTGACCACTGTGGAATTCTGGACTTTACTGAGACATGATCTCAGTGACATGATTGTCATATTATCAATTCATTGCAGACAGGGAGAGAATGAAACTTTTAGTTTATTCAGGGTAAAGCTCATCAAATAGGTAGTGTGAAAAATACATGACAGGAAAAAAATCATCCTTGTCCTCTTTTCTTGGAACAATGTTTGTTAGTATTGTGATTGCTTTGTCAGTGGCATGGCCTTTTTGAAATCATCCTGTGCCCTTTCTGAAATAATCCTGTTTGAGACAAAATAGGGTAATGATTCAGATAATCAATGACTGAAAGTTATACCTGGTAGATTTTTTTGAGAAGGTTAAAAAGGCAATGGATGAGTGTTAAACAGTTCATACTGTATATCTTGACCTGGCCAAGGCATTCAGTACAATACACCACTCAGGCATTTTTGACAAGCTCTCTGAGTGAGGCATAAATTCCTGTGTAACCCACTGTATTGCTGGCTGGTTCACAGACAGGACCCAAAAATTCAGAATTAGTGAGCCCACTTCTACCAAGAGACTGGTCAGCAGGAATTCAAAGGATTTCATGGTGCCATTATATTCAGCCCTAATCAGGTCCATAATCGAGTGCAATGCTCCCTTCTGCATGTACCTAACCAGTCACTTACACCAATTGGAGTGGCCCTAGAGATTGCTCACTAAAAAATTCAAAGCATAAGACTGACTAAATGCCCTATCCCTTTACTCCATCTCATATTGTTTATTGAGAAGGGACTTATGCCTGACCTACAAGGCATTCTCTGATCCAGCCATGATGAAAATGTTACATATTCACAAGAAGAATTATACAAGAGTTACGAGTTCCATGAACCTAAACCTTATCTGTGACTCTAACAGAACCTGATGGAGAGACAGTTTTGATCCCAAAGGCTACCTCATCTATGAAATAAACTTCCCATCTTTGTAAAGCAAAGCCCATCCCTCACTCTCTTCAAAAAGAATGTTGATAAATGGGTGGGGAACCGTAAATTCACTCTTGTGGTACTGCCCATGTCTCTAGGGATCCCAACACCCAAACGACTCACTACCCTGATACTACCCCCATCCCATATCTGAAGAATTAAGATATACTATTGTCATAATGTGGGTATTATTGGCTAGGCTTGTAAAGGCGCTTGTGCCGTTAGCCTAATAATCATCTGTAACCTATGAATCTGGGAACCTATGAGCAGAGTACCCCAGGTTCTGCGCTGGACTCAATTCTGTTTGGCATCTACTTTGTGGAAGTCAAGGCTAATGTTCAAGTCCTCTAGCTCATCAAGTTTGTAAATGACTGTAAATTGAGATGTATTCCAGATTCCTCCCAAGTCACCAACATCTTGCAAGAGGATTTAACATAGACAAATGGCTGGTGCCAAATCATAGCCTAACATTCAATGCAAAAATGCATTATAATGCCTTTACCCCTAAGAGTAGAACCAGTAGCAAAGGATCTGGGAACATATATAGACAGCAGTCCGGCCTTTGACCAACACATAGGTAAGATACTAAGAAAGTCATTCCATGTCAACCTTCTTATAGGTATGGGTATGGCATCCAAGTCCAGGGAAGTTATAGTACCACTTAAATTAGCCATTATCAAAATTGTCATTGAATACAATGTACCCTTTGACATGTACCTTACTAGATACTTGCAGAAGTTGAAACTCCCACAAACATTTCTCACTGGGGGAATTCAGGGAATGAATACCCTTCCTACACTGATCACCTAAATGCTCTGTCTCTGTATTCAGTTTCCAACAGGCTGCTGACAGGCAATCCTTGCCTGGCTTACAGGTCTTCCTCAGACACAGCCCTGATGGATCTGTTGCACATGTGCAAAACAAACAGCAGCAGAACCACTAGATCCAGGGATCTGTACTTCACTTGTGACATAAACAGAACATGCTAGAGAGAAATATATGTGCCCCAAAGGATCCCTGCATTATGGAATAGGCTCCTCATCCATGTAAAACATAGTCCAAGTCTGAACTTATTGAAATGAAGCTATGACAATTGGATGGAAAATCATAAATTTACCCCTGGTCTGGCCCTCATATCCCTTATAGACAGAAGCTATCAATAAGTAAGGTATTGTCCTAACTAACACCCCCACCCACAAATCCATTAGCTACCTTCCTGTTAGCATCCCCCTCCTCCCATATTGATACTCATAATTCATGGGATACAAATGAGTTTCAGGTATGCAGCTAGGCTTGTAAGGGCCATATTGCTTGCTATCCCAGAAACAACCTATGAACTTATGTTTATCTCGTTTCTTTGATTAAAATAGCTTAACAAACTAATGATGTTATAGCCTTCCAGCTTACAACACTTTCCACACTTTGGAATAGGTATGATGTTTATATAAATCCAAAACCTGGATGCTTGCTCATTATAAATACTTTTCATTACCAAAGTAGTGATATAAGAAGTAAGTAATGGCTCCAGAATTTTGCATAAGTCTGTCAGATTGGCACAGAGGATTAAGGCTATAAACATAGCCAGCCTTAGGCATAGGCCAACTAGGTGGCCACCTAAGGCTCCACTCTAGCAGGGGCACTTTTCTGGCATTTATTTTTTCTGCACTAAAGAAATGGTTTCTTTACTGCAAAAGTTAAATAAATACCAGAAAAGCACCCCTGATGAGGTGTGAGACAGGCAACCTAGGGAGGGTAGTCCTGTAGTTTTTGCCTTTGTATTTGTTAGTCTCCTGTTCCTACTGCCACCCATGACCTCCAAAGACAATGAATAGGGTTGGTCATAAGTGGTACAGAACAAGAAATCAAAAAAATTCAAAAGAGAGAGTCTGGCACAAAGAGAAGACTGACGTATATATATATATATATATATATATATATATATATATATATATATATATATATATATATATATATATATATATCTATATATATATATATATATATATATATATATATATATATACATATATATATATATATATATATATATATATATATATATATATATATATATAGTATATATAGAGGTCTACTATTAAAATAACGAAACTTAAAAAAAGAAGGTACTTTAACAGCGAACTAATTAGCCGAAAGTACACATTACCTAACGGTCCTAATGTCAAAAATCCGCTGGTAATGCCGAAAATGTCGAATATGACATTTTACGACACTTACCAGCAATGCCAGCCTTGCTGTAACTCCCTAATACACCCAACATCCTGTTTATGCAGGGGGGCTAGCCCTCCTGCACCCCCCACACCCCCCTAACTATATATTCCAACTCCGAGATCACACTACAGTGAGGAAAAAGGGATGCATTTCCCAAAATGTACTGTACCGCAATCCCTGTACATCCCTTCGAACATTTATATTTGCGAATGCACAGTACATTCGCAAATATAACATTTGATCATTTAGCTTGGACACATATGAACTATTCGAACATCTGTAGTTTGAATAATTAATAGGCGTACAATGTTACATCGAAATTTTAATAATAAACCATATATATATATATTTATATATATATATATATATATATATATATATATATATATATACATTTTTATATACACACACACACACACACACACACACACACACATATATATATATATATATATATATATATATATATATATATATATATTTATGTATATATAATATAATTTATTATTATTGGCAGGCAACCATATTTTTTCTATGGCTGTGGAATGGTTAGTCCTCAACCGTCCCTGATTTTGGAGAACATGCCTGTTTTGCCACATACAATAACAGGCATTTTGGCTTCAGACTCCATATCCTTCAGAAAATGCATGCTAATGCAAAACCTCTTCTAGCAGTTTTCCAGGTTTATAAGAACAATATTTTAAAATCTGGCCTTAATTTTGCCCCCCTCCCAAATATTTTTGACATTTTCTGGGTTTTCTATGGTAAGGGATTAAGAGGCATGTCCTTCCTGTATTTATTTTATCCTGGTAAACCACTGAGGATTACAGTCAGTCAAAAATGCCACTCATTGCCGTTCTGTGGTTCTATCAGAACAAGTTTGTCAATGCAAATTCTGTTTTTCTACATAAAACTGTGTCCTGTTGTTTGAGGAATATTACTATTAGCTGCTTTCACATTATTCTGAATCTGCAGGATTATTGTGATTTGTGTAAGGGAAACTTTTAATACTTCATTGTGTAACTACTGTTTCCATGGAACAAATCTGAAATACATTCCATGGATGCCCTCTTTAATTTTAACTACTGGATGGAGGTTTCCCATCCACTCGTCAAGGTTTCTCTTGAAGGAGTGTTAGTGAGGAGCTCTGCCTAATGTAGACTGGAATCTTGTTCCAGAGCATGGGAAGTCTCTGGGACAGGAATCTATCCCTCCAGCATGTCCTATTTATTGTTGTGGTGAGGTTTAGATCTCTAGAGCATGTGGCTCAAGAGGATATGGTTTTCTTTAGGTGGAGCATTTCCATCAATTCTGGGTTGCACATGGCCTTGTATGTCAGGCAGTGATCACCTCTGAGTAGGCGGTATGCAACTGAGTACAGCTGGAGTTTCTTCAGTCAAGCTGCATAGGGCATCTGTTTGAGGCCAGTGATCCTCCTGGTGAGGTACTTCTGTGTTCTTTCCAGCTGTTGCAGGTGTCTTGTAAGGTACATCCCAAATGGGGCGTTGCAGTCTATGATGGGTCTAATGAGTGATGTGTAGAGGAACACAATGACCTCTTTTGATCTGGATGCAAACCCCTTTGTGATTAGGTGGGCCACATAGAAGGATTTTCTAACCACTTTGGCAATGTGATTATCAAAGGAGATATTACTATATACTTGGGTCCCAGATCCCTTATTTTGTCTTCTGTATTTAGGGGGCTACTACCTATGTGGTAATTTGTGGATACTTTGTGTTTTCCAAAGGGGATGACTATGCACTTTTTGGCATTTAGCTTGATGCCATGGTTTTGACGCCAGGTATCTGTCTCAGTGAGACCCTTTTGGAGGATGTCTGTGTCAGCCGGAGAGTCAATTATAGCCCCTAGTTTGCAGTTGTCTGTGAACTTGGTCAGCCATCGTCCTACTGTGCTTGCCTGTATCTCTGAGAAGTATATGCCGAACAGGAGGGGTCCTAGGACTGAGCCCTGGGGAATGCCACTAGTAACTGGTTTAAAGTCAGACCTAGCTCCTGCAACTCTTACCATGTGGGTTCTGTCCATGAGCCAGTTGGTAACCATCTCATGATGTAGGGGTTTATGTTCAGGCTGGTGAACTTGTCTATAATACCAGAATGGGGAATGGTGTTGAAGGCCTTTGCGAGGTCTAGGTAGGCTGTGTGTACCACCTTTCCCTCGTCTATAGCCTTGGTAACTATCTCAAAGAAGTCCACGAGGTTTAGGAGGCATGATCTGCCCTTAACAAAGCCGAACTGGGTAGGGTCCAGTGTTTGGAGGTTCCCAATGTCTCTGTTAATGAAATCCATGATGATGCACTCCATAGCCTTGCAGACCAAGCTAGTCAAGCTTATAGGGCAATAGTTACTGGGGTCTGTTGGGGCTCCACCTTTGTGGAGCGGAATAATCATTGCTGTGCACCACTCTATGGGCATGTAGCCTGCGGAGAAGCTGAGTTTGAACAGTGTGTTTAGGTGAGGGGTTAGTTCATCTTTGAGCTCATGTAGGACATAGCCAAGGACACCATCCAGTCCCATTGATGCTGTATTTTTGGCTTTGGAGAGGGCTATTTTAACCTGAGTATCTGTGATTTCAGGGGCACTACATTCTTCTGGTATGGTTATGGGCCCTATTGAGGGTGAGGGGGGGGGGGTGAAGTTTGCACTGAACCTGTCTGCCAGGATGTTGGCGATATCAGTCGGTTCAGTGTATTTTGTGCCATTCTGCACTATCTCTGAGCAGATCTGGCAATTGCCACTTAGATTCTTGACATAGCTAATGAATGCTTTGTGGTCATCTTTGGAGTCCTTGGCAATTTTTCTTTTGAAGCTAGCCTTGGATGATTTTATGAGGGATCATAGTTTCTTGCTGATACTGATCAGGGGTGTCTTCCCTTCTTGAAATTTTATTCTTTTCTGTACTAGTTTCCTCCTTCTATTGTATAGCTTGTTTATGGCAGGGGTCCAACAGACTGGCTTCCTTTTCTTGGAGGAGTGAGTCTTGGTTTTGCTTGGGTTAGCATGATCCATGCATTGTTGTAGGTGCCCGTAGAGTGCATTAGTAAGGGCAGCATTATCCTTTAGCATGGGGTATTTGAAACTTTCCACCTCGGTCTTAAGTAATGTGAAGTTTGCTTATGAAAAGTTTTTCACAGTGGTTTCTTTGACCAAGGGTGGGGGTGGAATGTGGATATCCAGAGTGATTAGTTTATGGTCAGATCTAACCAGCGAGGGGTTGACCTCCAATGTGGAACACCAGTCACCCATGTTGTTGATGACCAGGTCCAATATGTTGTCATCTCTGGTGGGGGTGTTGACCAGTTGATCCAGGACATTTGAGTTTATAAATTCTAGGAAATGTTGGGCAAGGGAGTTAGTACTTGAGTAGTTCTCCCAGTTAATGTTTAGGTAATTTAAATCACCCAATTTCAGGGTATTTGGTAGGACCTTTATTTTTCCCAGTGTTTCCAGAAATGCAGAATGGGGGTCCTGGGTCATGGTGGGTGATCTGTATCAAGCTACAATTTGAATTGCAGTTCTGCCCATTGTTAGTTGTACGTGGATGATCTCTGAAGCATTGTGCTGTGCCACTAACCTGGAGGTGTGGGTATCCTTGATGAATAAGGATATGCCCCCGCCTTTTGTATTTCAGTCCGGGTTTTGTGGCTGAAATGTATAGTATGAGTTGTAGCCTGGTAGTACTGGGGTGCTTTCTGGAGCCTTAAACCAAGTTTCTGTTGCTGCACATATATCAATTTTCTCCATACTGAGGAGTGCCTCAAGTGCATGCATTTTGAGGTTTAGACTTCTGGCATTGAGTAGCATTACCCTCAGTTATTTGTTACTTGTGCTATTTACAGCAGTGGGTTTGTCTTTTGAGCCTTACCTAAAAAAGGCACTATGGGGGTGGCAAGAGCCTTGGCCAGTATTCGAAAGCCTAAGGGTGACAGGTGCAAGCTGTCTCTAGTGAAGCAGCATGGCTGGTCGAGCATGTCATCCCAGCCTGACAGACACAGGATCCCCTTTGAATGACACCAGAAGCTTAGCCAATTGTTGAAATTGATAATTCTTTCTTTATACTGTAGTATCATTCTTGGTGAGGGATGGATGCTACTCAGGGTCAGAGTCATACTCGCCTGGGCTACGTGATCAGAGAGCATTTCCATGTCTTTTTTCATGTAGTCCAGGGAGGTACGGCTCAGGTCATTCACACCAACATGGACAATGACAGAGTCATATTCGACCATGAAATAACATCATAGATAGAAAGATATGTATATACGTGTCTGCGTTTTTTATATGTATATATATATATATATATATATATATATATTTATATATGGGTCTACCTGAAACCACCGACATGCAAAAACACTGACAACGAGATAACCGACACCACAAAACTGAAAGTTCAAAAACACGAAACTTCACATGCCCGCAAACCACAATCCCGACAATCAACAAAACAAAACAAATACCTTTTCCATAAAACACACACACAACACAAGCACACCAAAACCCTTACAAACCTACATTAAACCTTACATACACAACTATCTATGCACTAACCTTAACCCAAACCCTAACCCTAAGATTCGTCACTATCGCACACTCACCTAACCCGCACCCTAACCTTAACTCACTTAACCCGCCCCTAACCCTAAAGTCTGTCACTATCGCACACTTACCTTACCTGCACCCTAACCCTAACTCACTTAACCCGCCCCTAACCTTACAGTTTGTCATATCGCACACTTACCTTACCTGCACCCTGACCCTAATGTCCATCACTATCACACACTTACCTTAACATGTCGGTGTTCTCAGCATCGGGATTTTCAATTGTCGATCATCTCCATTGTCGATCTTTCGGTGTCGGTTATCTTGTTGTCGGCATTGTCAGCGTTTGGTGTTTTCAGGTAGACCTATATATATATATATATATATATATATATATATATATATCAGCAGCAACTTGAAATATATAGTTTTGACCATTTGCCCCTTAATTTTCAAGCCAATTTAACACCAAATGTAGATACACAGATAGTGGCTACCTTTGTAAGGTAGTGTAGTGAGGAAAGTACTATTTCCTGATATGATTTATGTATCACAACATGCATTTGTCTTCTGTGTTTATTATGCACTGCTACTTGGTTAACTTTGAGCATTAATCTTTGGATACAACTCATTTACTCATTATGTACAACTGAATTTCTTTCCTTATGGATGCCTTCACTGAATCAAAATGTTGGAAAAAAAGTACTCGGACTCATCCCAGAGTATTTATATCTCCATGCCTTCTACGTGCCTAGTGGTCACTAGACTTCCAGGTTAATTTATTTATTACAGTGTAGTTTTGGTCTGTTAGGGTGTGTTAAAATGATTCTGGGAAACCATGGCTGAAGAACAATTTCTTCCCTTAATCATGATTTTTGTGCAGGCCATCACTGGATGAAAAGGTTGTTTAAGAAATGTAAAATACACCTGAGAGCATCTAGAATTCCCAGCTTAATGCAATTATTTCCATTGCACTTACTATGATGTAGTATTGATCAGTTATGAGCAGGAATGAATTTCTTCTCTTAATCATGATTTTTATTCAGGTCAACATTGGATAAAAAAAGTTGTTTAAAAGTGTAAAATATACCTCAGAGCATCTAGAACTCCTGGCTTAATGCAATTATTCCCACTGCAGTTACTATGGTATAGTCTTGATCAGTTAGGGTGTGTTAAAAGGATTCAGTGAAAAAAGTTGATGAGCAGAACTGAATTTCTTCCCTTAATAATGATTTTTGTTCAGGTCAACATTGGATGAAAAAAGTTGTTTAAAAAATGCAAAATATATCTAGACTATCTCAAAGCATCTAGGACTCCAGCTAAATGCTGTTGTTTCATTCATAGGTGACTAGAGCAATCTTACATAGTTAAAATGTGTTGGACAAATACAGGAAAACTGAAGTGTAAGACAAACTGTGATAAAAAAGGAAGAAAAAAGTAATCTGGATGGTTGAGGTAGACTGGGATGGGGGTACAGGGTGGTGGTGGGGTGCTGTGATGCCATTTTGCCTAGAATACCAGTTGATTAAAGGCCAGCCCTGGCTATAAACTGCAAATTAATTTTAATCTGTCACTAAGGCTATAAACTGCTTACAAGCTGCTTCTTGTAGTTCAGGGTTTGAGTCAATGTGTCTACTGTGTGACTCAGAGCAAGTCACTTAACCAGACAGTACCCTTGAGTGGTCAGAAAATAAGGCTAGGCTTGACTTCTCAATATTCTCCTGGACTGTATACCTAGTAACTGCCCATGAAGCTACCTGTCTATGATGTTATTTCATAGTCTTCCATCTTTTGGAATAGTTATTTAACTTTGCTAACTGTAGATTGCTAAACTGGAACAAAAGTGCACTGTAGTACTTATGTACACAGAAGGACGTTTGATTTTCTGTCAGCTTGCTGTCTCTTGAAAATTTAAGCAGAGAACTTTCTAGTTTTGATTGAAAAATAAACGGCATAAAATATGTTCTTTCCTTTGGGCAATTATTAATGCAGTTCCAAAAAATGACTTGTTATTCTGTTTTTGATCTTCATAGATGAAAAATAGGATTTTTTGCTAATTGAATAAGCAAATTGCATTGTCCCGAAGCTGCTAATATATTTTTAAGTTTGTCACCACCTTTGTATGTATGGCCATTGGCATTATATATATTCCAGACTCTATCCTTTTATTTCTGTATGCATGTAACTGTTGAGTCTGACTACAGGAGACTTTGGGCTTTAAACATTAAGTAACTGTTGACTAAGACTAGTCTTGTTTAGAATGTTTGTTAATAAATTTACACATATTTGTGACCTCATCAATAGTGACAGACACAGAGAGGAATTTACAGTGCAGTCTACATAGCTACTGGTTAAAAGTTATGAATATTTTAAAATAAAATATGATACTGGTCATCTGGGGTGGGAAGGGTCCTTCTGGAGATATGCTGTGGATGGTTTATACTGTCGATAATAGTTTTCTTTTAAAAAAGAAAAAAAAACAGTATTGACCTGCTTGTTCTTTTTTTTACACGCAATGACTCCTACTTTAACAACCCACGAGCGTATCAAAGCAAGAATTGCTTTAGGAAACTTTCTTCACATACCTCGGGAATACAGTTGACACTAGGATTAGGAAAAGCTTCATAAGAACCATGGCTCAAGCATTTCAAAACTTGTCAGCTCTTCAGGTTAACACACGACCATGGGAACTTGTATCTACGATGCATTTGACCTTTGAACCTGTGTCGCACACCAAGAATCATCTGCGACAAAAGAAAATGATGGAATGTGGCAGTTATACAGTTGCAAAAGACACAGACCACTTTAAAGTATTTAAATTGTGAATTCACAGTAAGAAAGACAAAATGAGGCTTTGCTCTAACAGTTAGCTTTTGGACTACAGTCTGAAATCTGTAAGTGTATTTATTTAAATGAATATTGTGTTAGATTGTTGCTATACAGACACTGATTAACACAAGCAAATCTGAAATACTTTCTTAGCCCTTTCCCAAAACATGGTGCTATGGTGAAGGTAGAAGCTTAGGCTGAATGTTTCTCTTAAAGATTTAAGATAGATAACTAAGTACAAAGATTGAGGGATATGGGCATTCTAATTCAAGAAAGAAAGTTTGCCGCGAAACATATTTTAAAATAAAACCCCCCAGCTAACTTTTGTCTCAACCATGTAATTTTGTGCTGTACATGCATAAAAACAGTTCAAACATTAGAAATCAACAACAAACACTGTATTGGGGAGAGACAACAAGCTTAAAATATATAAGCACCCAAAGAGAGTTGGTGAAGGGAAGGAAGAGGAGAGTTTCCTTTCATTGTAAGTAGAATTAGAATAAAATTATTACAGATACATATAGTGAAGCCATAGGTTACGAGTTCAACACTTGACAATAGTGCACACAGATCTAACTCCCCAGTTGCAATGCTTATATTACTGCTGCACCACACTAAACATTAGTTAGGTAATAGGAAGTGATGAAATGCATACTGTTTCATTCTTTAATTTTAAAAGAGGGAAGAAAAGAGAAAAAAGAGAGGAAGGAAAAAGTAAAACATCACTGACAATGTAATAATTCAATAATATTAAATGCTTATTGAGCACGCCATGATATATGGTAGACTAGTACACTATGGTTTATAGAAAAGTTAAAATATGAAACATAGCTAATAAGCTAGTAACTATCGAAGACACATACCCAAGATCACGAACAGTAATAGTAAGTAATGCATTAAATCTAAGAATGAATGTAAACAAGCTTCTGATATATATTATATATACATAAATGAACTAATTAAAGAGATACACACCTATACTAAATTCCTTCACATAACATATAAGTTTAGCATCTCAATGAATAATCAAAAAAAAAAGTAAATGCAAAGTTCATCAAAATATAAAGCATTTATAATAAACTAGAGTAAACAGAGGGATTGAGTGATAAATGAAGGAAAGGGACGACTATCACAAGCTAATAAGATTAAAAAACATACAGCAATATAATAACATAAATTAAATATGATAAGCTTCACACTCCTAACTTCGGATAAATTATACCAGTTGTAGCTCATAAATTAACAATGGAGGAGAAGTGAGTCGGGGGTGAGAGGATATAGAGGAAAGACGAAGAATAAGCTTACGCTTAACCACTAATTGAATTCTTTCTATAATATGAAACACTAATGTAAACAGTGAATTTGAATTAGATACATTTCCACTACTCATAATTTAAGGCATAATCAAAGAGGTATTATTGTTAATAAAAGTTTCAGTTTTTCATAATGTTGTTTGAGTCAGTTATACTTATGTTGGAATTTGAGAATGCAATCATATTATTAAACACTGAAAAATATATAAAATATGAGCATTTATTTCACAAACATATCTTATGTGTAACTAGGCCTATACAGTATGTTTTAGTAGAAGTCTTGAGTCTTTATGATTTTCAACATAAAGCACAATGTTAAAGAAATATTGAATATGCTTATCTGTATACGTAATCAATAGAGGGCAGAATCATTATTATAAAGTTTGACTTGACGTAGGATTGTTAGAGATGGTGGCTTGGATAATGTGTTCATCAAGCCAGGAATCTAATTTTCCATGTTTAGAGTTGCATATAGTTATGAATGTTTTGTTAATTTTGTTTGTTTTAAAACACCTGCCCATAACAAAATCTAACAGACATATTTGTATCTTTGAAAAGGTTCTCTTATAAATGTATGTCTCTAAATGTTAATGGCCTTAATAATCCTATTAAAAGAAGAAGTATAGTTAAATATCTGAAATTGAACAAAGCAGATATAGTCTTTCTACAAGAAACTCATATCATTAATAAAGACCTAGATAGAATGTCCTTCAATGGTTATATGGTTCTTGTGGAATCGCACTACCAAGCCAAAAGAAGAGGTACGATGATATTATGGAAAAAAACATTGCCAATACCCAAAATTATAGATACATACTCAGACAAGAATGGCATGTTATGTTTAGTAGTTTTAGAGATTAATAAAAGGTATGTAACTTTAGTAAATACATACTGGATACCTGGTATCAGAGCAGAAACAGTGAATAAGCACTTAGAGTTAATAACTGCCAAAGGAGAAATAATACACACAGGTGACTTTAATTGTCTTCTCACCACAAAAGATACCACTAGAGATGATAAATTTAGAATGTCCTCAGCAGCCAAAAAATTAAAGAATTTTATTAACATACTAAGCCTTAGGGATATATATGATATAAAAGAACCACAGTAATTAAAATACTCTCATTATTCATACAGGTATGGCACACAAACAACAATTGATAAAGTACTAGTTACTAATAACTTAATTTCTAAAGTTCAGGAAGTTCTAATTAGTTCCTGCCCATTATCGGACCACAATGCCATATTATTCAAGGTTAATATCACACCAAAAGACCTAATAACGTGGCAAAGACTACCTGCATACATTGTCACAATTACTGGATTTAAAGAAGGGCTTCTAAGTGAGATAAAATCACTTCTTGATATAAATGATAATAATGAGACTTCTAAGACCATTTTATGGGATTCCTTAAAATTCTATATATATGGTAGAATTAAAAATTGGTATCTAAACAAAAGAAGACAATGGGATAATGAATTAATAAAAATGCAATCAACAATTGATGCTATAAGAAAGAATTTAAACACCAAATATATTAAAACAAACTCTGAATTAAAATCATTAAATGCAAAGTATTCAGAAGTTGTAAATCACAAAGTGGCAATAAACTTAGAGAAACTTAAAATTCAATCTTACTCAGTAAATCCCAAAAACTTACATAGACTGGAAGTCAAATCAAAACATTTAGCAAATATCAACCACATAAAAGAAATTACAGATAATACAAGAACGAAACCAAAGCAAGTGACAGACCTCAAAGAAATTTTGGAGATTTTCAGAACACACCATGAAAAAGTAAATAGCACTAATACATACATGGATAACAACACACTTAAAAGCAATTTTCTGAATGAAAACATTAATAAAAAAGTAACAAATTAACAAAACACCAATTTGTTCAAACCAATATCTTTAAAAGAAATCAAAGAAAGTATCCAAAACCTTAAAAATAACAAGGCCCCAGGACTAGATGGAATTATAGGAGAAATCTATAAATTACTGCCAGAAGACTCCTTAAAAATTCTAGTAGCTGCTTTTAAGGAATTCAGAGAAAATAAAAAAATCTTCCCATCATGGAAATATGCCATTATCTCCCCCATTCTAAAGCAAGATAAAGATTCTAAATTATTAACATCATACCATCCTGTCTCACTACTAAATGTAGATTATAACATTTTTACCTCAATACTTGGGAAAAGATTAAACCAATTTATCCCAAAAATAATAGAAGATGACCAAACTGGTTTTATTTTGAACAGGAAAGTTCAGGACAATGTTATCAGACTTCTATCTTTAATAGATTTTGCAAATAAGAAAATAAAAGAATTGTCAATTATCAGTCTAGACTTAGAAAAGGCATTTGATTGTTTATCCTGGTCATATTTATTCAAAGTTTTAGAAATATTTAATTTCTCCCCAGATTTCATAGAATTAATAAACAGACTATATAAGAACTCTGTGTCATATATTAAAATTGGAGCCTTTTTGTCCAAACAAATTCAAATACTGAAAGGAACTAAACAAGGCTGCCGTTTGTCATCTCTGCTATTTGCCTTAGCAGTGGAGCCATTAGCAAACTGCATAAGAAATAATGATAATATAATTAGTTGTGTTGTTAATTCAAACTATACTTCCAAAATACAATTGCTTGCTGATGACATTATTTTAACTATTGGAAATATAGATTCCTCAATAAATTACATCATAAAAGCTCTAGGGCAGTTTGAAAAAATCTCAGGCTTAAAAATTAATAGTAATAAAACTGAAACATTACAAATTAATAAAAAAATGAATGCGGAACTGAGAAAACATAGTAACTTTAACTGGGAAAATAATACTCTTAAGTATCTAGGAATATACATAAAACCAAATTGGAAAGAAACCACACAAATAAATTATAAAAACTTAATGCATGCGGTTAAAGAGCACATAAACAAGTGGAATAAAATATTCTTTACTTTGGAAGAGAAATTATCATTAATAAAAATATGCATTCTTCCAAAATTCCTGTTTCTTATTCAAACCCTAATTATCGGTCCTCCTAAAAAAAAACAATAAAACAACTTAACTCACTTCTAATCAAATTTCTATGGTTTTCACAAAAGCCAAGAATAAGATATGATTGGCATTACAGAGAGTGGGAAAAAGGTGGAATCGCGTTCCCAAATCTAGACCTTTATACTGATTCAGTTATATTTCACATTATGAGTCAATGGTTAAGCCACAAATACGCATCAAACTGGAAAAACTTACCTAAACTATTTTATTGTCTAATACAGATGAAGCAATAAGTGATGGCATATTTACAGAAAACAATAAAATACTCTTAGTAGTAAAAGACTTAGTATATAAAGGGAATAAAAATGAGAAACTGCCATATTGTATTAATTATATACTAAACAATTGTAAAAGAATAATAAACAGAATCCACTTGGCAAGACACTTTCTAATCCTAGTGTTTCCAATAGCGCACACAAAGAGTTGCCTAGATTCATTTAATATGAAGAAGATAACGGAGATGAAGGGCAATGGTCTAAATTTCTGGCACCAATTCCTAGGCACAAGTGATGTATATGAAGCAAACAGTCTTATAGCCAGATACAACTTAAATCAAAATAATTGGTTAAACATTCAAACCTACAGAGAGTACTTAATAAATGAATTTAAAAGTAATCAAGTGACCAATATTTCATTACAACCTAAAATAATTTCTCTTTTATGTGAATTAAACTCAACAAACCATAACATTGTATTGTCATTATCTAAGTTATACAAAACACTAAGAACTGATTTAAAATTGCCTGAAGACTCTCTGTGGAGCTATGTGGAAAAAACAAATACATTTAATTTTACAGAAAATAATAAATCATTAATACTCAAATCAGTTAATCACATAACATCATCCCCTTATTGGAAGATTTTTACATGGAAATATATTCATGGAAGCTATTTCACCCCACAAAAATAACTATAATGTCAAATAATACTAGTCATAATTGTTGGAGATGTGATGAAAATGTATGTGCAGACTGGATGCATATGTTCCTCGAATGCAGAACTGTCACTCCTTTCTGGCAGGGATTTAGGGATTTTGCAAAGGCATTGTGGTCGGATAAATTTGTCATTTCAGATTCACTATTACTGTTTAATGCTCCGATACCAGAGTACTTCCCAAAGACACAAGTGCATCGTCCCTTTTGGCAATAGCAAGGAAAAATATCACTCTAAACTGGAAAAGCAAAAAAGTACTTTCATTTTCTGAGTTTATATTGTTGGCCAAAACTGTATGTAATAGAGAACTTCTAACTCTTGCTTCAAGAACAACAAGAACAACAAGAACAACACAAAAGAAATTATCTTGGATGAAGCTTAAAAAGTTACTAGATAAAATGTAAGAATTTTAATCAAAGTAGATTAATGTTATGGGCATTGTACATAGTTTTGTTATCTATAGTTATGTTATCTATATTTGTATTACGTATTAATTGTATAAATGATGTAGAAAAGTTTACGTTTTTTTGTGAAAAACCAATAAAAATAAAGTTATATGAAAAAATAATTCTCTGTACTCAGTGGAGTGAGTGGTCACTAAGCAGGCTTTAACCACTGCAAAATGAGATACTTTAGACAATGGAAAATAAATTTCAAAATTACCTCAGGCCTAGTCACTCCTATCTGTTATCAACAGAAAGAGCAAATAATCTGGTGTACCAGGGGAACTGCTGTGGATAGGCTTTAAAAGGCTTAACTGATTTATTAACTATTAGCAAACTATGAATTTATTATTGCAGTGGTATTTTAAGACACTTGTATGTACATAAAATGTTTCCACTACTCAGTTCTATCTATATGAGTTAGTTTACTTACATTTTTTTACCTGCTGTTTTAATAGTTACATGATTTTAATAAAGCTACTGAATTATTTGCGGTGGTGCTGCGGTAGCATCGTCTCCTCACAGTAAGACTTTGTCCTCTTCGATTCTCAGCTAGAGGGTCTTCTGTGTGGAGACATGCGTGAATGGGCGTACTTCATTGAAGGTTGTGCATCAGAGCCAGCAACTCGGTACGTAAAAATCTACTGCCAATCATTAGCGGACTGGAGTTCCGCTGTGGCGACCCCTAACCGGGAAAAGCCAAAAGACACAACAACTGAATTATTTTAGCAAAAATAAAAAAAGAAAGTTATGAATATCAAGAATTTAAACACTTCACTGTATTGTGACTATTATGTCTTCTACAACTCTATATTTCCATGCAGCTAAGTAAGGGAAGAACTCATTCAGTGTGCCTTTTTTATTAGACCTCAGTGGAATATGTGTGGTTACCTGTACTTTTGACAATGTGTTTTGGGTTGTTAGTAAGTCAGTAGTAGCCAAGGGGTCTGCTATCATTCACCTTTTCTTTAGTTATAGAAGAGGAATGTATACTATTAAAATCTATAATGATGATGGAAAAAACACAGTCCACTAAGCAGTCTTCAGCATTCTGTCACTACAAGAAACATAGTACTTAAAGACAAAAGAAACTACTTTGGAAATGTCTAATCTGTCAACTAAATAGACAAAACATTTCTGCACTACTGTAAATAAACTAATATATCCAGGGGGAAAAACTCAACAAAACCATCATCTTCAATAAACTGATACAACATATCCTGTGAAATGAGCTTGCACTTCAAAGAATATGTCACCCCCATAATAAACCATCATAATCCATCAATATAGAATGCAGCAAAGAGCCTACCTATCAATGGTTCTTTAACAATAAATACTTTCTGTGCCTAATATGACAAAAAGTCTACTTAAAATAAAGCCAACCTTCTGCTGGACATCTCAGAAAAACAGCCATTGTAGTTGTATACCATATTACAATTGTCATAAACAGATCCATAACAGAAACATTTAGAAACTAGCCTATATTATGTTATACCCCTTCATAAAACAGGAATCCCAAATGAAATATCTAACCTCAGACCTACTGCTGTACTGCCTCCAATACCTAAGATTTTAGAAAAAATGTATACACAACAAATGTGTTAATCACTTAATAAGATGCTGTCTTTTTGTAATTAGTAGTTTTGATGTAAGGGACAAAGGCTCTATTAATTGTAAAAGAACCATTGACTAGTATATTGCTGCTTTCTATTGTTGAAGGGTTATGATGGTTTATAAAGCAGATGACATTCACCCACACAGCACAAAACTGTTCATGACATAGTACACAAACCAAATACCTAGTCATGCAGGCCAACCCTATAACCTATCTGGACCCTTAAGATCACAATCATTGTATTGATTCCCCTTATTTGACCTAGGAAACTAGACTACAGAACTCTATGCCATTCAAAATTTAATCTGAGGCAAACACTAAAGCTTTATCACAGAATTATAGACTTAGCTAACAGACAGCAGGCACAGAAATTACACAGTATACAACAGTGAGCTACAATCCCAATGAAGGACAACTGTAAATTCTAATCACTGTTAACATAGGTCTTAATTAAGGTATTCTACCTCTTCCTCCAGTTGTGATCCCATATTAACATGCAGATACTCATAATAATCCCTTTATCTTAACCATCTCAGTGTAATACCTGCTACTTATATTCCTCAGTTGCCTTCCTATTCCATACAGATATGAAAAGGTGCCACAAATGGTAGATAAAGATGCAGATAGTAAGTTGGATGTAATATAACAATACTTGCTGAAGTTTAAATTAAAATTTTGCTGCTTATGAATTTTGTACTTACAAATTTTCTTTCTCCTGTGTATGAGGACAATTATTTGTTCTATAACTAATATTGCATTATGCTATTTGTTTTCCCATTAGTACTTTTTTCCTCAGGCTTACACTAAAAAAGAGCCTTAAATTGGATCACTCAGCCTGTCTCAAGTTAATAAACAAACTCATTAGTAATCTACCAAGCCAATAAACTGATTAATTAACTATAATAAAGGAGGCTTATCATTTCCTACTATTAAAAAATATGCAACTGCTTTTACATTGCAGAAATTCATCACAACCAGTGTGGAACCCCTCCGACTGTGAAAAAAATAT
Source organism: Protopterus annectens (assembly GCF_019279795.1). NCBI lineage: Eukaryota > Metazoa > Chordata > Ceratodontiformes > Protopteridae > Protopterus > Protopterus annectens. The sequence goes on along the minus strand of NC_056731.1, from coordinate 1,479,561,564 downwards.
GCAGCAGCTTTTATGCTGCAGAAATTCCTCACAGCTAGTGTGGAATGTTTCCCTTTGTGGGCATGTATTGAAGCTTATATTATTAATTCACCTTCACCTTTAGGTTTGCTATAGTATGTGAGGCAATGCTAAAGAGATTGTAATACTGGCATACTGTAGATTCTACTCACAAACTCATTACTTTATTAAAAAGAGCCTGTGATAACCCTGGACAAGGTGTGATTGATTTACCCTTGCTGTTGAATCCTCTCACTAAAATTCATGAGAAATCTATTGACTGGCTGGATTGGAAAGCTAAAGAGATTAAATGATTGTCCCAAATATTTCAAAGCTCAGGTGTTCAGCTACATTTGGTAAGCTTTTAAAAACTGAATGACTCCTTTTATCATTCTATGAAAGACAACTGGAAATATCTACAATTTAGACATGTCATTTCAGTTACCCCTTGGACACAAAAGCTGCAAAAGGCCAACCCTCCTTCATGGTGTTGCTTTATCAGCTTAATAGCTGGAAAAAATTAAGTAATAGCCTTCTATTTAAAGCATCTCACATATGCACACATCTCACACAACCAGAAAAATTAACTACTTCTAATCAGTTAATATCTGCATCAAAGTCATATTTGACCAAGAACATCTCCTTTAAACCTTCAATTATTATACATTCCTTGCAGTTCCCCTCTCATTTCTCTTTTCTTTTAGAGAACCAGCTGATATTTCTCTTTGAAGGATATTGGTTTTATATGCTTGTGAAAACTGTTTTCAATGCACACAAGCCTGAAGTAACAACATTTCATCCAGTGATACATTGCATTTGTTGCTGTGACTTTGACATCGGCTCCCTGCAAAGAGTGTGGACATTGGCTACTTCAGTAACTCACTAGGTAAAGATGGTCAGGTCTCCTCAGCAAATAACTGCAATAAATGTTGGTCTTGCCTGTTCATAGTTTCAACTTGGCAGTATGAAGTTTCAATATTTAACCTAGTCATTGGCAAAAACTTTCTTTTAACTGACAAAACCTGGTTAATAATGCATTCTGATTACTTTCATGACCTTCTCTTAATATATAAAAAACCTCTAATCATTTTGTAGTCTGCTAGAAACGAGACTATTCATTGCCTCCTTCAGGAAGAATGTTAAAGGCTTATCTAGGACTTGTCTGTTAAATTATAATTGACAGCAGAGAAGGAAGATTCTGAATAACTGTAGCACAAATCACCCACTGGCTATTATGAGAAATATAGCTCAACTTCTAGAGGGTTTATGTATTTGTGGAGAGACCTATGCTCTTTTTCACAGAGTATGAAAACTATATCAGAATTGAATATTCATTAATTTGCTTGTAGTGCATCATCTATTGTACCTAGTTTTATTATTGTTTAAGATTTCTATATATCATTAATATATTTTTTAACTCATCCGTACAGATTATTCTTTTATGATCAATTACTTTCTAGTAACTATAGAGCTGTTATTGTGGAACATGAAGTTATCTTGATGGTCATTATGACTATGATATTTCTGAAAACAAACAAACAAACCAACAAACAAATAAATAAATACCTACTTATTGAGGAGTGAGACATAATGTTCCAGCCAAGATATAGATTCACTAAGGATTTTGAGTGTTTTTTAGCCTTTATGGGCTGATACTAAAGAAACTTTCTACCTGCTTCTTCCACAATCTCACCTGAATAAAAAGTAAATGTATTTTTGTTTTGTATATCTATGCAGACATGTCTGCTAGTAATTCTGCTTTTACTTAGATTACTACTTGTTGATTTGAATTCAGTTTTCTGATGTCATCAGTACATATGCTTTAGAATGGCCATTTTAATACAGATAGTGCATGCACTGAGATTAATTAATTGTACATTATTGTAATTTTTAACACTACATTGCAATAAACTGAATGCGTTGCATTGGGTGGATTAATAGGTTCATAGGTTCATGTACTAAGCTAATGGCCCTGGGACCTTTGCAAGCCTCGTCCATAGGATTTCCCTGGCATTGTGCCATCTGACCTTAGTTCCCAGTGTCTCTGTCAGGTAGAGCTGCTGGAATGATCCCCGTGGAGAATTTTCTATTTCCCATCCACTCAAAAAGATTTGTCTTGAAGAGGCCAAGTGAGGTTTTCTATTTGACATGTATGGGAAGTCTAGTCCATAGCACGGGCAGTCTCTGGGTTATGAACCTGTCCCTCCCGCATGTGCTGTTGATTGTGGTAATGAGGTTGAGGTCTCTGGAGTGTATGGCGCAGAGGGATTGAGATTTTTTTTATCTGTAGCATTTCTCACAGAGCTGGGTCAGACATGGCTTTTTAAGTCAAGCAGAGATCGCCTCTAAGTAGACGATATGAGACAGAATAGTTGGAGTTTTTTTAGGCTGTCCATATAAGACAAGTGTTTAAGGCCTAGGAACCTCTTTATGATGTACTATGATGTACTTTTGTGACCCCTCCAGTTGTTGCAGGTGTCTGGTGAGGTACATAACAAACGGCCTATTGTACTCGATGATTGGCCTAATGAGGGAAGAGTAGAGAGAGACAATGATCTCTTTCATCCTGGATGTAAAACCCTTAGTAATGAGATGTGCCGCACAGAAGGACTTTCTGACCACAGTGGCAATGTGGTGGTCAAAAGAGAGGTTTCTGTCAACTTGTGTTCCCAGATCTCTTATAATGCCTTCTGTGTTCAGTGAACTACCATTGATGTGGTAATTCATGGGAATTGGGTTTTTCCCAAAGGGGATGATGACACACTTTTTTTGCATTTTCTGCTTAAGGCCATGTTTCTGATACCAGTCATTGGTCTCAGTGAGGCTTTTCTGTAGGATGTCAACATCACTTGGGGAGTTAATAATGGCTCCCAACTTGCAATCATCTGTGAACTTTGTCAGCCAGAGTCCCTTTGTGTTGGCCTGGACTTCTGAGAAGTAGATGCCAAACAGGAGAGAGCCCAGGACTGATCCCTGTGGGACTCCACTCATGACTGGTCAGCAGTCTGACTTGGAGTTAGCTACATTCACATTGCAGGTTCTATCTGTGAGCCAGTTTGCAACCCACCTAGTGATATAGGGGTTGATGCCTAGTGAGTTTTTCTATGATTTCTGAGTGGGGAATGGTATCAAAGGCCTTGGCCAGTTCAAGGTATGCTATATGAACAAGCCAGTTCAAGGTAGGCTGCATGAACCACTTTGCCTTCATCCACAGCTCTGGTGACTGACTCAAAGAAGTCAGCCAAGTTGAGCAGGCATGACCTGCCCTTCACAAAATCAAACTGTGTCAGATCCAGAGTCTGGAGATTCCCTATATCCTTGTTTATTAGGTCCGTAATAATGCATTCCATAGCTTTGCATATCAGACTTGTCAGGCTAATGGGCCAATAGTTCTCCTGGTCTGTAGTCACTCCTCCTTTGTGGAGAGGGTTGACTATAGCAGTGCGCCATTCGCTAAGGACAAAGGCTGAGGTGAGGCTGTGATTGAACAGGACATACAGGTGAAGTGTCAGTTCACTCTGTAGCTCATGTAGAACACAGCCAGAGATATTGTCAGGTCCTATAGAAGCTGTATTCTTGGCCTTGGGCAGTGCTGTTTTAACCTGTGCAGCAGTAATACTGGGTGTCTGGCAATCTACTGGTATTGTGATTGGTCCTTTG